>NC_136267.1:14960866-15053366 GCF_964187855.1 Myxine glutinosa
TGAACCTATAATCCTTCTAGCCTTATGAACCTATGATCCTTCTCACTTCCATGTAAATTTTACCCTATTCCCCCCACTACCCCCTTAATGTAGTTCCTTAGACCACTCTGCTAATGAGCCTATAAATATATTATCTCTTTCTAACTTTTTTAAGAGTTCCATTCTCCTATAGAACTCATCCCCATCAAGTATATTTATAAAGTATACAGGTTCCTTAACCTTTTGTTGTGAAAGTATAAAGTGGTATGTTTCACGGAGGGTTCTTGTTTGACCTCCTCCTCTCCCACATACCATTTTAAAATTATAATATTTATTATCCGATTGATAACCATTAAAGTTCTCACTCCACTCTAATATATTTTTCTTCCCACCCTCCATTACCCCACTTAACAAATGAATACGTTTATCCGTCTTGAGAACCTTCTGACCAGTGATTCTCTCAACCTCTTGAATCTGATATTTTTCACATTCGTTATGTTTTCCATTTATATACCAAGGTTGATTACACCTCCACTCTTTAGTCTGGTTGATACTTGGTTCTATCATTTATATAATAGTAAAAAAGGTGGCGGTAGCCCGTTAAAATCCCTAACCCCCCTTTTTAACTTATCACTTATATATATATATATCTTATATACTTATATAACCATAAGGGAGACGATCAATTCCATTTTCTAAAATAAACCTCTTATCATCAAAAGCCCCCAATGCTTTCTTATGTGTGGGCGGGGTCTGTGTGGGTGTGGTCTGTGTGGGTGTGGTCTGTGTGGGTGTGGTCTGTGTGGGTGGGGTCTGTGTGGGTGGGGTTTGTGGGTGGGGTCTGTGTGGGTGTGGCTTATGATTTTTTTTTTTTTTTTTTTTTTTTATTACTACTAATTAAATTAGCTAATCTGGGTGGATGAAAGTATGGATGGTTGTTGTTTAATGAATTATCAGTTTTGTTTTTTGTAATTCTTGTGAGTAAAATGAACCCAAGATTTCTTCCCAATTCATATCATATAATTTGTAAGTCCAAGGCATAGTATCCATTACATCAACGATTTTGAATAATTCATTAGTCCATCTCTTTGTATAACCTTTCTCAAAATGACTTTTCCATCTGTATATTCTTACAATATCACCAACTTTGAACTTGGGCTTTCTCAAATTAATCTCCTTTTCATATTCTAATTTTGTAAATGTTTCTGATGGTTTTGATTTTGTTGATGAATGAACTGTATTATTGTAATTATCTACAATATCCTGAATAAAATACACCCATTTTTGGGAACCGAGTTGTGTGAATTTTTTATATAATTTCTCTTTTAAAGTACGATTAAAACGCTCAATAACAACTGCTTTTCCTTCATTAAAGGTGCTGTATAATTTAATACCCTCCCCCTTAAGAAATTTCATAAATATTTTGTTATAGAACTCTGTTCCCTCATCGGTCCACAGTTTCTTTGGTTTTCTTTTACTTTTATTAAATATCTGTTGGAAGGCTAACTTCAGAGTATAACCTCTCTTGTTTTTCAAAGGAACAACCCAAGCAAATCTACTCCTCAAATCAATAACGGTTAAAGCATACTTGTATCCCTTATCATTTTTTAGTTCGATTAAATCAGCGGACCATATGTGGTCGGTGTATTTAGAATAAACTTTCCTTCTTTTAAACTTTGTGATTATAGGTTTATGTAATTCATCAGCCAAAAGCTCCTCAGTCTTGATGACATCATGAGAGCCTAATAGTTTTTTGAGGGTGAATAACCAAGGCCAAGTTTCAATTTAGCATTTATCAAATTTCTCACAATAAACCTATCAACTTTCTCTCTCAACGTTGGATTTTGTATCAAAGACAAATTATACAACATTTCTCTGTCGGCTTTATGTTTTTCAGTCAATGTAGTGGTTTTCCCATAAGCAATATCATGCTTCATACACACTTCATCAACCCTATTTGTAGGTTTAGACCAAGGTTTAGGATTGTCAGCCTCATCTAATCTTTTATCCAAGTTTGTTCCTGGGCCACAGAAAGAATACCCTGGAAGGTGTAATTCCCCTGGAATTCCAGTTGTTGTAAATTTGCTACCTGACAAAAACTTTTGTATGTCTCCTCCACTTTTAGGAGAGATGAATTGACACTTTTTAGAACCACACACTTGACATATTCCTTTTTGATAAACTCTATTATTTTTAGCTTTAACATAAGAGATATTTTTAGATTTAGTTTTCTTTTTACATTTGAGACAATAACTCATATTTATTTATGAGAAAAAGTTCTACATAGTGCCAAAACCTTTTTGGTTTTCAACATATACATTTCTATCTTGATTTTTAAAACATAAAGAATCCTTAGAAATGACTTCACTCTCTCCTCCATTTATTTACAAATAAAACTAACTAAAGTCAATAACACCAACATCATCAACTATATGTTGTATATCTGCGCTCTGAATTCATTATAGCAAATTTAAAAACCAATAAGTTCGGAAGAGTCATTAATTCTTTATTTTCCTCTTCAGTGCGTTGAGATTTATTTATTTGTCGTAATACCTTCAATCTTTCATTAATCTCAGGAATGGTCATATTTTTATATTTTTCCTCCCTCTCCTCCTCCTCCTTTTTCTCCCTTTCCTCCCTCTCCTCCTTCTCCTTTTTCTCCCTTTCATCCTTCTCCTCCTTCTCCTTTTCCTCCCTCTCCTCCTTCTCCCTTTCCCCCTTCTCCTCCTTCTCTCTTTCCTCCTTCTCTTCTTCAACTCCTTCCTCCTTCTCTTCTTCAACTCCTTCCTCATCCCTTGCTACCCTTGAGTTTGAACCCCAAAGAATATTATACATATACTCATCTGGATTTTGAGATATTCTTGTATCTATAATTATTTTTCTCATAATAGGATACCAATAAGATTTGTTGACGATTTCTAAAAGAGTTTTATATTTCATAACTTTGAGAAGTTCATTTTTATTTAATATTTTAAACAAGTCTCTATTTGTGGGTTTAACAATATCAGTATAAGGCCAGTTTTTAATGACAAAATTCCCATGTATATGCTCCAAATCATAAGGTATGTAATACCGAGCACCCTTTTCTTGTAGGTATCCTTGAATACAAAAATTATAATTCTCTTGTAGTCTTCTTCCTGCCATTTATGTATCAGAAATATATGTGAGATTAATATTATGACAGGTAATACCACCCCATCTTCCCACTACCAAATCGGTTTGTATTCCTCGGCTTTCTATCCTTATCTCATTACCTTCCTTCTTTGTCATGCGAACCATCGCTATACTATCATATATTTTTCTTTTCTTAAAATCACGTATTTGTTGTTTGCTAATTGTACTTCCACATAAATCCTTATCTTCACCAAGTGGATAATATTCTTCTTTACGAGACTGATTTAAATCATGTAGGTCTTCTATGTTTATTGAAAAAGACCAATTATACCCTAAATCAGACATATCATACCCCCATTTATTAATTCGCATATTAACTAAATGTCCTTCTTTATAAAATTCAATTGTAAGCAGGTAGTTAAATTCAATGAGGAAAGGTGTATGGTCAGTATAACCAGGTGTTGTGGTTGTAAATTTTACTTGTTTAACAAAACGTGCTGTTTTCTTTAAAAATATATATTGTGATAAATCACTTAATCTAATTAAGTCATTCGCATCTGTAGGGTTTGGATAATTGATTAATTTATAAGTATTCTTCATATTAATATTTTTACTTACACTATATTTTTGTCGTTCAGCCTGTGCCTTTGTATAATAATTTGATAAATCAATATCCTGAGAGGATTTTCCAAAGATAGAACCATCTTTTCCAACATAAGTCATTTATATTAGATTAAAAATGATATCATAAAAATTTTCATTATTGTTGAGTTTAAATAATACATATAAACATAATTGACCACAACATTTAGAATTAATTTCTTGAACTTGAAATGTTTGATAAACACCATTCTGTAAGAATTGTATTACTTCAACAGGTGGTGGCATACCATAACTATCAAAATAATATTTATCCTGACTATTATGAATACAAACCCAATGAGAACCATTCTGTGTGTCTAAATTCATAATAATATTCTTTGTATTCTTATTTATATGTATTAATTCATCTCTCATACAAATAACCACATTATCAATTTTTAGTGTTTTACAATACTTAGCGAGTTCTATATTTGACGTTGTATTCTTTCCAAATTGTTTAAACCATTTATCCATTTATTTATGAGAAAGATACAATCCATTACCCCGTTTAGTTAGTTTAACACCCGCTTGAGCGATAGAGGAAAGCATATCTCCAACTAACAATCTAGCTTTATCAGGTAGACTTTCAAGTTTTTGAGCAAAATCTACAATTACACCACTTCCACTAATTTGTTTCTCCAACTCCTTGTTATGTCTTTCCAATTCTTTTTGAGCTTTTAGTTGTGCCTTCCTTTCGTTAGCAGTTTTTATCGCTGCTGAAATACCACCAGTCAATGCTCCCGCCGCACTTAAACCAGCAAATAAAGGAATTAGAAATGGGAGAAATCCTCCTCTTGACTTGTCTATTGAATATTTCTTTAACATAGGTTTTGTCATTTTAATTTTAAGTGATCCAACATCATTTAGTGTTTTCACCTGCTCTCTTGTGAGTAAAACATCAATTCTTACAGCTCCTTTTCTTTGAAATGTATTAACATTAATAATACAAGGCTTTTGATTTTGAATACAAGATGTTAATTTATCAAGATTGATTTGATTAACATATACCCCTACCATTTATTTATGAGAAAAAACCTATGTGATATTAATCATAACACCATTATCTGTATTAATCTGTAATTCTGTTTCCTCCAAAAGCAAACAATAAGCATCAACTTCTTCATTCTCTCCTCTTTCAATGTATAGAGAAGTATCCACTCTATTAGACTTTATAGTTTCCTTTTGAGAACTCAGGTCAATTGTGTAGATTGTATAAAGTTTTTGAAACGCAACCATATCCAAAATAGGTTCATTATTACCGTTGCTTTCACACACCTTTTGGTAAGACTTGTAGGCTTCCGCATAATCATTTTTTTCCCAATCAATTTCCAATCTATCTCGCGGATAAAATGTCCCATCAAGAGAAACCCGAAGTTGTTTCACCTTAGCATTATCACTCAGGGCATTATTCTTATTAGTACCGTCCTCTCCATCTGGTTTCTTAAAAATGAGCCATAGGTATCGTGGCTTTCCTTCAAGAACACCCAAATTCCAAGTGTAGGTAGTGTGTTCCAGTTTAACGTGTTGACATCTTCTTTTAAGGTATGATACATTTAGCGGTTTCTTTGAGTTAAGTCTTCTATTTAACATCTCTTCCGTTTTAAGATTAGGAGTATATTCACTAATATACCAACACAAATCATTAATAACAAATTTATTATTGTCGCCAAAAGCATTTTCAACCCCAAAAAGCAACCTATTTACATTATCATTCCTTTGTAGTTGAAATCTAATTTTAAGCCCATACAAAACTTTATCATAATCACAAAATCCAAATATACCTTTCAGAGGTACTGCTACCGTAAAACTATTCTCTGCTTTTGCGTCATCATTATACATTGACTTCCTTTGACTATAACCAGGGTCTGCGTTTGTTCCTGTTGACATATCAGGAATAAAACCTTCAACAGCTCCCTTACCCATTCTATCACTAAACGAATATAGTGTAAATTTCATCATTTCAGATGTAGCAGAGACATAATCAACCGCTTCAACCTCTTGTGTTCCAATATACAGGCGGACACTGTCAAACATTTTCCAGAAGAAATCATTTACGAGTGTAGCATTAGTATTATTCGCAGCCTTAGTGAATTTAAATTTACACAGCAAGAAACTATCAGCTATATTCAAGTAAGTTTGTTGATTATTTATTTCAAAACTTTTTGTTCCGTTTGAATTCCAGTCTGTTCCTGTTATAGCATTTACCTTAAAATAGTCTTCCTTTTTAGTGGAGTTTGAAATGATAATCGTATCATCCAAATCATAGATACTATCAATCGCTTCCATACTTGTATTTATATAGCATTAAAATTGTTGAAACCCTGACCCAAGTATTTTAATGATTTTTTGTCGTTCTTGTGAAGATAGTTGAGTTTTACCTTTTTTAATTTCTTTGATTGCTTGTAATTTATGAGACTCCTTTTGAGCATCTTTTATACTCTTTATAGCACCCGCAACTGAGCCCACGGCAGAAGCAGTTGAACCAATTAGGTCTTTATGTTTAAGGATGGTTGAACCAATACCCATTAGAGTATCAATTATCCCATCTCCTTTATTTCTAAATTGATGTCCCACACCCCGTTGTCTCTTTGGTTTATAGTATCCTCTCCCAAGAAACATACCTTCACCCTTATAGTATGGTGAAAGGAACATCCCATCCCCTGTAATTATTTTATATTTTCCCAACTCGTGTTTTCTCACAATAACCATTATTTATTTATTGAAAAACTTCACGTAGGTGAATTCTGATGGATATAATTTCATCATTAAAGGATATCATACGATTATCTTGGTCGGTTATCCTAAAATTTACTCTGTATATGGTTTTTCCTGACACAGGTAAATAGACAAGATTTTTTGGTTCCATATTAAATTTATAACCAATCGGGGTTGAGTATGCGCTGAATGAAAATATTGTATTTGTTCTTATTCCATCGTTATAAGCACCATCAATCAAATCACAATGAATTAATACTGAATTTATACCGGAGGATATTTGAATGACATTATCACTGTAAGACGTCCCGTTAGTTTCAACCTTTTTTGAAGAGAAACCCAATAGCTCTCTAAACGATTTTTCAATGGTGAAATCAACTTTATAATTATTTTTAAGTTTAATAGTTGATTTTGAAGTGTGTTTTTGAATATCTATTACAATATTTTTTGGTTCATCACCTTTTTCTTTCATAAGGCGAGAGACTTCTGAAGATATTTGAGAAATCTCGTAAGCACCGGGTGAAACGGTTATAGTTTTATATCCACTTCCTGGATTATAACTAAACTTGTTGTTTTTCTCTGTGATATTAAACAAGGTATTATAAGTCTCCATTGACAACAAAGAAGCCTCATATTCTTTTTTGGGGTCAAGTTGTAGTGGGTAAGGGAATGAAGCTGTGTAATCACTCGTTGTGAAATTAAAACTAAGAATTGTGCTTCTCATCTTATTTAATATCTAATAAAATATCTTTGTATTGACATTTATTAATTATTTTCATATTCATCAACTGATCTAAAATGGCGGATGCTTCATTAAAACAATTGTTGTTTCCAGCCTTCTTACTACCTAACAACAATAATAACCTATTAACTAATTGTGATGGGTCATTTGGAAGAAAACTAACACCCGAACCAAGCTTACTTAAAGCATCAATAATATGTTTCTCCTTCTCATTCTTCTTACTTTTACCAGCAACAGAAACTCCATAATCAAGTGTGTTTAGCAACTCAATATACTCTCTATCTTCCTCTCTTTCCATTTCAAGCGGTTCATCAAAATAAGGTGAATTAGAATGTCCATCTTTTGTTAGAAGAAACATTAATCTTGGGGTTAATTCAACATTTGGTTGGTCAGAACTTAAGAACACCAATTTATCATTAAATATCAATAACTTTTCTTTCACAAGATGGAACTGTGCTGGTTCTTCTGTTGGAATGAGACCTGCTCTGGTTTTTGAACCCTTCAAATATTCATTGTTTTGAAGAGCTTCTACAATATAATTGGAAAGTTTATTTACCTTCTCAAGATGCCGAAATAATCCTTCATCATCATATTCTAATTCTCCAAGTTCTTGCTCTGTCATTTGACTAAAATCTTTGAGCATTTGAAATTTTTTTGGAGTAAATTCTACCATGGGAACTGTAGGTGAAATCGTTTGTTGAGTTTTTAAAAGTGGTTTAAAAAATTTCTCTTGTTTTCTTTCAAAGGCTTCTTCACCAGTTAGTTTCTGTCTCCTTTTCTTCTTTATGTCTTCCTGTTGCTTTACAACTTTTGAAAGCAACTCTTGATGTTCTTTAAACTTTCTTACTCTTTCTTCGGTATTCATTTTCTGTATTTATTTATTGAAAAATATCATTTAGTATCTCATCTTGTTTCACAACAATATATTTATATTTTCCGATCGTGTGTTTCATATTATTTTCAAATTCCTTCTTACTACGTAATGTAGAACAATTATCTCTCCAAAAATTATTTGTATCTATTGAATTTAACTTAAATAAAATAAAAGTATTAGCATTGTTTCTTATTGAGCGCCGAGGGAGTTGAAAATATGACTGACTAAGATAAATACAATTACAAGAAGAATGTCTCCCTCTTGTATAGTAGCTATCCATTACTGTTTGGTTTCTCTCATTAACACAATCATCAAAGATAACGAGGTTCTTTTTTGATTTATCTAAATCTTGAGGTGAAGGTATATCATCCGTATTATCACTGAGAATACAAGTTATGGGTTTTAGTTTTGATTTTGATTTCTGTGTATCACAAAATAATTGTATTATATCATCAATATTATAATCATTTAGTTTGTTTTGAAGTTTAAATAAACCGATAATGTCTTCCTTTTTAAGACCCGCATTAAAACCCTGTGAGAGTAGTTGATACTCAGGTTGAAAACTTGACTTTGTAAAAATTATTAAATTATCATAATCTAAAAAATTAGGACTAAGGAGCATCTTTAAAAGTAAACAGGTTTTTCCACATCCGCTTGAACCGACTATTAGACATCTCAATGAATTTGGAAGATTTTTATGGTTATTAAATTTTATCTTATTTTCCCAAACAGGTAAAAAATCATTCATTTATATATTTGGAAAACAAGTCATCTAACTTTTTTTGAGTTTTTTGAGAAACTCTATATTTTATCCTGAGTTCAGGTTTAATTTCAAAATAATCCATTATTTTGTTTATATAGTATCTTGTATTAACATTTCCATTAAAATTATTTTGAATAATAAATATCATTAAACCCTTATACATTTCCTCAATACAAATAGTCTCTTCCCTTGTAAGAAATGGTGTATTATCCCCATAATACTTAACATTCATCTCTCTTATTAATCTTGTAAAGTAATTCATTTTTGGTTCTAATTTAAAAGAGTTATATATTTTTCTATATTTTTTATTATCATTAATTAGAAGATAATCACAGAAAATACATTGTTTATATGCTTCTGATTCTGTATTAAGCCCCACTCTACCACAAGCCGGACAATTCTCTAATTTATCATATGGAGAGTCTGGAAATTCTAAATATCCTTCAGAATTTATCATATTTATATAGTAAAATTATACTTAAAACAAAGTGCCTTTTTTAGAGGCTTTTTTAAAGATGAAACTGTGCTTAAAGTAAAACACCTTTGAGCTTTTCAACTCGTTTTATGTATATAACTTTACTTAAACTAAACGCAAATTTATTAGCTAATAAATACAATGTTTCAAAACACAAAAGACAAATTTCAATCAATCTCTACTTCGGTGGAAGATATAGAAAAATATGTCAAAGATGTTAAATTGAACAAAGATAAATATGGAAATTTTTGGATTAAACCCATAATGGAGAATAACATGTGTCCTTTTATTAAATTTACAGGACAAGCTATGTTAATTAATAACTCTATTAAAGTAAATTTGACAAAAGTTTCTCCACTACTACTAACAATTTACTCAAAGCTTGAAAAGATCATTGATAAAGAAGCTTTGAAAATGAATGATAAAACCATCAACGATTCTAGAGGAAACATTTGTATATTCTTTAATAGACCCAAAGATGTGGGTGAAATTAATAATATGAATATTAGTGGTGAACTATCATTCCGTACTCTGATTATTAGAGATTATTTGAAAATAACATTTAATGTAAAAAATATTGTGGTTATTAGTTCTAATGAAAGAAAATATATAGATATTGATGGAAGTTTAATGGTATGTAAATGAGTGATATTAACAGTCAATACTCTGAGAGTTATTATACTGAGAGTCTAGGATCTGAAGATAGTTATGATACTAATAGTTTGTGTTCAAATGATAGTTATGAGAGTAGCTTTATTGATGACTCAGATAGTGAAATTGAAATTGATGAACTAGAGTATCTAAACTTTCTGGCTAATACATAGACGCTTTACTTTAAGTAAAGTTATATACATAAAACGTGTTGAAAAGCTCAAAGGTGCTATTTTCTGGCTTTCTGGGCCCTGTGCTATTTCTGGTCTTTATCAATGACCTCTCCGACTCTCTGGAAAATCCTCTCTATCTCTTTGCTGATGACTCCACTATCTGCCGCTCCATTCCTCATCCCTCAGATCGGCAGTCTGCAGCCTCCTCACTCTCTGCAGACCTGGACAAAATCACAGACTGGTCAAACAAGTGGAACATGTCTTTCAATCCTGACAAATCTCACACTCTTACAATGTCTCTCCGAAAGGACCGACTGGACAACCCTCCCATCTACTTTCTCAACAATCCTCTCCAAGAAGTTCTGTCGCTCAAGCTTTTGGGTCTCACTATCTGCCATGATCTTTCTTGGGAAAACCACATTTCCAAGCTCGCCTCCAAAGCCAGTCGCCGACTGGACATCCTCCGTCGTGCGAAGTCCTTCCTTGGCACACCTGAGCTCCTCACCACATACAAGGCTTTCATCCGCAGCTCAATGGAATACTGTTCCCCCCTCTGGGCTGGTGCTCCTGCCTCACACCTTGCTCGGCTTCACGCTGTTGAGGCCAAAGCTTTCAGAATCATTGGAATCTCCTGCGATGTAGTCAACTCCGAGGGCCTTTCACTCACTCACCGCAGGCAGGTTGGTGGTCTTTCTGTATTCTACCGACTCCTCTCTGGCCTTGCTCCCCCAGAGAGGAGTTGGTTTGTCTTTTTTGTGATTATTGTTAGCTCTTTCACGAGCCTCGATCTTGTATACAAAAAAAAAAAAAAAAAAAAAAAAAAAAAAAAAAAAATTAAATAAATAAATAAATAAATTAAAAAAAAAAAAAAAAAAAAAAAAATAAGGTGTTTTACTTTAAGTAAAGTTATATACATAAAACGAGTTGAAAAGCTCAAAGGTGTTTTACTTTAAGTAAAGTTATATGCATAAAACGAGTTGAAAAGCTCAAAGGTGTTTTACTTTAAGTAAAGTTATATACATAAAACGAGTTGAAAAGCTCAAAGGTGTTTTACTTTAAGTAAAGTTATATACATAAAACGAGTTGAAAAGCTCAAAGGTGTTTTACTTTAAGTAAAGTTATATACATAAAACGAGTTGAAAAGCTCAAAGGTGTTTTACTTTAAGTAAAGTTATATACATAAAACGAGTTGAAAAGCTCAAAGGTATTTTACTTTAAGTAAAGTTATATACATAAAACGAGTTGAAAAACTCAAAGGTGTTTTACTTTAAGTAAAGTTATATACATAAAACGAGTTGAAAAGCTCAAAGGTGTTTACTTTAAGCACAGTTTCATCTTTTAAAAAGCCTCTAAAAAAGGCACTTTGTTTTAAGTATAATTTTACTATATAAATAAATATGATCAAAGCAACGTATTGCGATGTTTGTGAACAAGAATATAAACAATACAAAAGACACCTTAAAACTAACAAACACACATTTAATCTACTTCACCTACTATCTCCTATTCAGAAGGAAACAAAACACTGTTCTGCATGTAATAAAAATATCCTCAAGAAAGGCTTCGAAATACATCTTAAAACAATTCTACATTTATCAAATTTTATCACAACTAAAAACTCTGATGGCGCATTCAAAGAACATATTAAAATAAGAGTCTTTAACTTCAAACCTCCTGAACCAGAGTCTATAGTTGATGCTGTAGAAAGAGTTAAACCTGTTGTTCAAACGTTGATTGAAAAAACACTAAAAGAAATGAAACCACTTAAATTTTATATGGGAGTAAAATTAGAAATGACAAAGGACGAAGGAGTTATAGATACACCATACATGAGAACTGAGCCACACTTTATATCTTCATATCAAGATTTTAAAACATCAGGAGTCTATGATGAACTTATTAAACAAGAGCAAGATGTGGATAATTCAATCGTAGGAAGTGGATTCAATATAGGAAAAATTATTTACATAGACATTCATATTCTTAAATCAGATCCTCTAAAAGCTTCTTCCTACATTGATTTACCCAGTGTTATCAAAAATAGAAAAGCAGTTATCAATATCAAAAATAAAGACAATAAATGTTTTCTCTGGTCTATTCTAGCACACTTACATCCTCCACATTTTCATGATGAAAGAGTATCTCATTATAAAAAATATGAGAATACATTAAATACGAAAGATCTAAAGTTTCCGATGGCTTTAAATGATATTCCTAAATTTGAAAAGATAAATAATTTATCAGTTAATGTTTATGGTCTAACAGAAACAAACAGCATTCAGGTTTTAAAGCTTTCTGACAATTGTAAACAAACTCATATTAATCTTCTATATTTTAATTCAGAGGAAAATTCACATTATACATACATTAAAGATATTGCTAAATTAATAAAACCACAAGTATGTAAAAGAACAAATAAAATATATATTTGTTTGCGTTGTCTTAACTTCTTCCATACACAAGAAAGATTAGATAAACATTCAAATTATTGTGGTGAACATAAATCAACGGTAATCAATATGCCTAAAGAAGGCTCAAATATCACATTCAAAGATGAAAAGAAAAAGATCAAACATCCATTTGTTATATATGCTGATTTTGAAAGTATTCTAGAAAAAATAGATACTGCTTCTCCAGATCCAAAAGATTCATACACAAATAAATATCAAAAACATACTCCTTGCGGTTTTTGTTATTATATCAAATCATCCGTTGGTGATAAATATAACAAGTTAGAGGAGTATAGAGGCTCAAATACCCCAGAGGAGTTTGTGAAACGACTAGAAAAGACTGTGTCCGATTAACCAAGATAATGAGAGAAACTAATAAACCAATGTCTTTGACGAGTGAACAGAAAAGGGAATTTAGAAAAAACAATGTTTGTCATATTTGTGAGGAAAAAATTGGTGAAGGTCTAAAGGTTAGAGATCATTGTCATCTCACTGGTAAATATAGAGGTCCAGCTCATCAAAGTTGTAATATTAATTATCAACTCCCCTCTTTCATTCCTGTCTTTCTTCATAACAATGCTCATTATGATACGCATCTATTTATTAATGAACTTTCAAAGACATCTGGACACATTTCAGCAATTCCTAACACAGATCAGAAATACATTTCATTCACAAAAACAATTCACACATCTCCTATTACTCATATCAGATTTCTTGATACATTTAAATTCATGGCAAGTCCATTGGCTAACTTGGTTCAAAATCTAAAAGAGTTTCCATGTCTTTCAGAGTATTTTTCAGATAAAGATTTTCTAACACAAAAGGGAATTTACCCCTATGACTATATGGACTCATTTGAGAGATTCAATGAAACACAACTTCCTTTAAAAGAAAATTTCGATAACAAATTAAACAACAGTCATATATCTGATAAAGATTATGTACACGCACAAAATGTTTGGGAAAAATATAACATCAAGAATCTTGGTGAGTATCACGATTTGTATCTCAAAACTGATGTGCTTTTATTGGCCGATGTATTTGAAGCCTTTAGATCTGTTTGTCGCACTGGATATGGATTGGATCCTGCTCACTACTACACAGCACCTGGATTGGCTTGGAGCGCGATGTTGAAAATGACAAAACAAGATTTGGATTTGATAACCGATGTCGATATGCTTTTGATGATTGAAAAGGCAAAAAGAGGTGGAATTTCACAAGTATGCTCGAGCAGCTACTCAAAAGCAAATAACAAATATCTTCCAAATTATGATTCAACGAAAGAGAGTTCTTACTTGATGTACTATGACGCAAACAACTTGTATGGCTGGGCAATGTCTCAAGCTCTTCCTTATGGGAAACTAAGATGGGTAAAGGAAAAAGACTACACAAAGGTTTTACAAGATGTATGTATCTCTACACAAAAACAATTGGATGATTCAAAGGTTGGTTATTATTTTGAGGTTGATTTAAAATATCCTGAAGAACTTCATATCAAACATAAAGATCTTCCATTTGCTTGTGAGAAAGAAAGTCCAAAGAAAGAATGGTTGAGTGATTATCAACGATCGTTTGATATAGGTGAATCAACAGAAAAATTACTTACTACATTATATAACAAGAAAAATTATGTACTACACCAAAGAAATTTGCGACAATATTTATCAAAAGGTCTAAGAGTAGAGAAGATCCACAGGGTTCTAAAGTTCAATCAAAGTCATTGGTTAAAGGGGTACATTGATTTTAATACACAAAGAAGAACAGAGTCAAAAACAGATTTTGAGAAAGACTTTTATAAATTAATGAATAATGCGGTCTTTGGTAAGACCATGGAGAATGTGAGGAAAAGACAAAATATCAGACTAGCAACATCTTGGGAACAAGCATCAAAATTAATTAATAGACCGAGTTTTACTAGAGCTGAGGTCTTTACTGAGAACTTTTGTGCGATCCATTTGGTTAAAGAGAGTATTGAAATGGACAAACCTATTTACATTGGAACATCAATTCTTGACTTGTCAAAGTCATTAATGTATGATTACTTTTATATTAATCTAAAATCAAAGTATAAGGATAATGTGTCATTGTTGTATATGGATACTGATAGTTTTATTTTGAAAATTAATACTGATGATGTTTATTCAGATATGAAAAAGGACATTAATATCTATGATACAAGTAATTACAGTCCAGAGAGTGAGTTGTTCTCTTCTAAAAATAAAAAGGTGATTGGAAAGTTCAAGGATGAATTGGGAGGAAATGTTATGAGTGAATTTGTGGGATTGAGGTCGAAGGCTTATGCTTATAAATACATTGTGAATAACGTTGAAAAGACTGATAAGAAGTTAAAAGGTATAAAGAAAAATGTCATTAAAGAAACAATAAACTTTAAGGATTATTATAACTGTTTAACAACAAAGAAAGAAGAGTTTAGAAAGATTAATGGAATAAGAAGTTATAAACATCAATTATATTCAGAAGAGGTGCATAAGAAAGCATTGGGGGCTTTTGATGATAAGAGGTTTATTTTAGAAAATGGAATTGATCGTCTCCCTTATGGTTATATAAGTATATAAGATATATATATATATAAGTGATAAGTTAAAAAGGGGGGTTAGGGATTTTAACGGGCTACCGCCACCTTTTTTACTATTATATAAATGATAGAACCAAGTATCAACCAGACTAAAGAGTGGAGGTGTAATCAACCTTGGTATATAAATGGAAAACATAACGAATGTGAAAAATATCAGATTCAAGAGGTTGAGAGAATCACTGGTCAGAAGGTTCTCAAGACGGATAAACGTATTCATTTGTTAAGTGGGGTAATGGAGGGTGGGAAGAAAAATATATTAGAGTGGAGTGAGAACTTTAATGGTTATCAATCGGATAATAAATATTATAATTTTAAAATGGTATGTGGGAGAGGAGGAGGTCAAACAAGAACCCTCCGTGAAACATACCACTTTATACTTTCACAACAAAAGGTTAAGGAACCTGTATACTTTATAAATATACTTGATGGGGATGAGTTCTATAGGAGAATGGAACTCTTAAAAAAGTTAGAAAGAGATAATATATTTATAGGCTCATTAGCAGAGTGGTCTAAGGAACTACATTAAGGGGGTAGTGGGGGGAATAGGGTAAAATTTACATGGAAGTGAGAATGATCATAGGTTCATAAGGCTAGAAGGATTATAGGTTCATAAAGGAAGAAAATCATAGGTTCATAAGGCGAGAAGGATTATAGGTTCATAAGGTGAGAAGGATTATAGGTTCATAAGGCGAGAAGGATTATAGGTTCATAAGGCGAGAAGGATTATAGGTTCATAGAGGGAGAAATAGAGGTGTTTATGATTTTTTTTAAAACAGGGGGGTAAATGACATTAGATAGGGATTTCCCATGTTAAACGGAGGTGTCCCAGAAGCAACATTTATCACCTACTTGCGTTCCTGCAGAATATATTTTGGCCTCAACATGGAAGAAAAACAAACGAAGTTCCGTATATCGAATCCTTTTTCCCAATGACTTCCTGATATGATTGGAGATGCGTTCCTGCAGAATATATTTTGGCCTCAACATGGAAGAAAATCAAGCGAAGTTCCGTATATCGAATCCTTTTTCCCAATGACTTCCTGATATAATTGGAGATGCATTCCTGCAGAATATATTTTGGCCTCAACATGGAAGAAAAACAAGCGAAGTTCCGTATATCGAATCCTTTTTCCCAATGACTTCCTTATATAATTGGAGATGCGTTCCTGCAGAATATATTTTGGCCTCAACATGGAAGAAAAACAAGTGAAGTTCCGTATATCGAATCCTTTTTCCCAATGACTTCCTTATATTATAATTGGAGATGCGTTCCTGCAGAATATATTTTGGCCTCAACATGGAAGAAAAACAAGCGAAGTTCCGTATATCGAATCCTTTTTCCCATTGACTTCCTCATATAATTGGAGATGCGTTCCTGCAGAATATATTTTGGCCTCAACATGGAAGAAAAACAAGTGAAGTTCCGTATATCAAATCCTTTTTCCCAATGACTTCCTTATATTATAATTGGAGATGCGTTCCTGCAGAATATATTTTGTCCTCAACATGGAAGAAAAACAAGCGAAGTTCCGTATATCGAATCCTTTTTCCCAATGACTTCCTTATATTATAATTGGAGATGCGTTCCTGCAGAATATATTTTGGCCTCAACATGGAGGAAAAACAAGCGAAGTTCCGTATATCGAATCCTTTTTCCCAATGACTTCCTTATATTATAATTGGAGATGCGTTCCTGCAGAATATATTTTGGCCTCAACATGGAAGAAAAACAAGCGAAGTTCCGTATATCGAATCCTTTTTCCCAATGACTTCCTCATATGATTGGAGATGCGTTCCTGCAGAATATATTTTGGCCTCAACATGGAAGAAAATCAAGCGAAGTGCCATATATCGAATCCTTTTTCCCAATGACTTCCTGATATAATTGGAGATGCGTTCCTGCAGAATATATTTTGGCCTCAACATGGAAGAAAAACACTTGTGAATGCTGGAAATCTTTTTTAAGCAAATATTTAATGGAAATTCGATAATGCTATGATAAAATATTTACAGTAATACTCAAAATAAAAAATAAAAATACTTACCAGAATGTGCGTTCTTCATTGTGTGGGTTGGTGGTGTAGTGGGCTGTCGTGGTATAATGGGAGTTGGTGGAGTGGGGTTTACTGGGAGGGAGAAGGAAGGGGCAGTAGGATCGTCTGTTAGAGAACTTGTTTTTACTTGGTTTTTATTATCACGTATTGTTACCACAAGACATAGCAAGTCCGAATGCTTTCGTGATTTGACTCAGTTTTTCGCGCGCTACAAACCGCCTGAACATATCTAGTTTTACTTCCAAGGGAATTGCTTTACAATCGATTTTTGCACTTCTCTTATTTTTTGCACTAATGGACTTTTTCCAGGCATCTTGACTCACTTTTACTGAAGTAAGAACCTCGAAAAAGGGTGAAATCCTGCACAGTACTAAGTGTGATCAACACAATAGACAGAAACAAAACAAACCAACCCTGAGTGGCACAAAAAGTGCGGGAAACCAGAGCAGTATGAGAAGCACGCACAAACGACCTGGAGCAGTACGAAAGGCACGCTAGGACAAACGAGAGACCATGTGTGCAATTCCCACTACACCCTCCCCCTCCCCCGTCCCCCCTAAAAGCCTGCCCTAGGCCTTCTCAAATAAAATAAATCCTTCACAGATTCTAAATTCCATTAAAGTGAATTTAATGCAACGTACAAATAATTGGTTCCCTAAATTAAAACAAAATTCTGTATATTGAGTCGCCATATAACGAGGGATGTATGTATTAAAAAACCCAGCTGGCTCGTGTGATATATATATATATATATATATATATATATATATATATATATATATATATATATACATACACACACACACACACACAGGGCTAGCCAGAACAAAGTAAGCTATTATGGGTGTTTCACTGCTTTTAAAATAAATCTGCAACAAGCAGACATAAAGCATAATATCGTCAAGAGGTGTTACATATAAAAGCAAATTGTGTGTGTAACTCATCAAAAAATGAGCAACCTTTCAATATAGCAACTGACAAAGCATACCCCTAACCTAAGCAATAGCTTACTTTTTTCTGGGCTACTATATATATATATATATATATATATATATATATATATATATATATATATATATATATATATATATATATATATATATATGTATATGTATATGTATATATATATAAATATATATATATAAATATATATATATATATATATATATATATATATATATATATATATATATATATATATATATATATATATATATATATAGATATATACATATATATATATATATATATATATATATATATATATATATATATATATATATATATATATATCTATATAATTTCAACACACACCTGGTCACAAATGTGCCTCACTGACTGGGTCGTGAGCATCATCCCGTTTCGGCCCTTCAACCTCGATATGGTCAGCTAAGGTGGGCCAGCAGGGGCACATACACCTCCACATGCAGCAACTACCCCTGGATGCGTACATAGCCCCACCCCCAGTCAGTGAGAACAAAGACTACAACAACAAAGCAGCGCCCACTCCCAAAATCCACAGCACCAAAGAAGTAAACATGGTGGATAACTCAAATGCCCACCTTTATAACCTCCACCACTCACCAACAAAACACACACCAGATCATACACACACATACACATACATACACACACACACTCACCCACCCACACACAAAAATACACAACACCAACCAACCATCGAACTTTACAACATACACCACTCAGCATACAAAAACACACACTCCTGCAATAATTAATTCAGGCAAAAACACACACCCTCACCCACTCACTCACACACACAGAACAAAAAAAACCAGAGCAATGCGACTGTGTCACCAATATGCCTCGGCATAGTCCCACAACGGGTAGATGCCCTCGTTCACTGTCCGAAAAATAAACAAGTTTGATTTAAATCCCTTCAGATGTTTTCAAGTAACACATTTTCACCAGCCATGACAGGTTTCACATCGTTCAGTGAAGCGGTTTCAGAGAAGGGATTTGTTAAAACATTGGCTTTTAAGCTAATATGGCTGCCACACCACGTGACATAAGACCTTGAAAAATGTACACTGCATATGTATGGGTAGGGGATCACGTTTGTGAAGTTTCGTGTTGATCGGATAAGGTTCGTTTTTCTATCCAAGATGGCTGCCAAACCACATGACTTACGATGTCATCATTTTCAAACTCTATGCAACAATGGTGTAAGATATTTGCAAAATTTCACATCAATAGGGTAAGCGGTTTCAGAGATATAATTATTTAATATTTTCCTTCAATCCAATATGGATGCCACACCATGTGACCAATTATGTTTTCATGATCATCTTTTAATCATCATGCCAAGTCAATAACACACGTAAAGTTTTGAGTCAATCGATTTGGTGGTTTGGGAGAAGATGTTTTTTTAAGGTTTTCGGTTAAATCCAATATGGCTGCCAAACCATGTGACCTATGTCATAAATTTAATATTTTAAATTTACACAGTTTAATGTCCAGTGAATAACTTGAAATGGTACAAAGGTAAGCAGTAAACTGCTCGAGGTTAAAAAAAGAAAAGTTTAGGTTTGCAAAAACAGGAAAATAATGTAAATTGCACAGTTATATTGTTAAAAAAGGCCTTCTTCAGGGAACAAGTAATGGGTTAACAACTTACAGCTGTTCTGCAGCAATGTAAGTAAATTAAGCCTTGAAAGTTGATGCAAACAATTCCTACAGGTGTCCCAACCTCTGCTGATTACTTGATTACAAACCCCCCGTCTGTATACAAGCAGTTTTGGAACAAACTGTTATTACACCCTCTGAAGCATTATTTGGACAATATTGCACTGCAGGAAGTAGTATATTGGAAACTGGAGGAAACTCTGACAGGAAGAGGTCTGGGCAGACCCAAAGCCACAACAGAATCAGAAGACAAGTTTCTGAGAGTCAACAGCTTGCGTGATAGGCAGCTCACAGGACAACAGCTTCAAGCACAGCTTAACACTGGTCGAAGTAAGCAAGTCTCAGTTTCAATTGTGAAGAGAAGACTTTGAGCTGCAGGTTTGACAGGTCGAGTGGCAGTAAGAAAGCCATTGCTAAGATGGCAAAATAAGAAAAAGTGGTTTTGCCTGGGCCAAGAAGCACCGCCAGTGGACTACTGAAGAGTGGAAGAAGGTCTTATGGACCACCTGAAGAGGCCATTTTTCCCTGCAGAGCAGGGGTTGGCCTTTTTTGGGCACCATGGTCCCCTTTTTTAAGCAATGTTTTATGGCCGGATGCCCTTCCTGCCGCCATGAATCAAAATTTGAAATCATTGGTTCATCACGCAGGGTTTTTGTACGCCGTCGAGTCGGGCGAAAGGATGGTTCCTCAGTGTGTGACACCAACTGTCAAACATGGAGAACGAAGCGTGATGGTCTGGGGCTCTTTTGCTGGATCCAGAGTCGGCGACTTGCACAGAGTGACTGGCACCCTGAACAAAAAGGGCTACGACAGCATTTTTCAGCGCCATGCAATACCCTCTGGTATATGCCTAGTTGGTCAGGGGTTCATCCTACAGCAAGAAAATGACCCTAAACACACCTCCAGGCTATGTCAAAACTACCTTCGAGGAAACGAACAAGACGGTAGGCTTCAAATCATGGAATGGCCAGCACAGTCTCCAGACTTAAACCCCATCGAGCTGGTTTGGGATGAACTGGACAGAAGGGTGAAAGCAAAGCAACCTACAAGTGCAACACATTTGTGGGAACTTGTGCAACAGTGTTGGGAAGAACTTCCCGAACAATATTTTATTTCCATTGTAGAAAGAATGCCACGAGTGTGTTCGGCGGGTATATCTGCAAAAGGTGGCTACTTTGCTGAGTCAAAAATTTAAATTAAATTTTGTTAAACAAAATGATTCTATGATTTCTTTTTTTATCTCCAATTGTTTATTTGTTCTATGCTTAATTTCAGAGTACATTGAGACATTAAACTGCATAAATTTCAATAAAAACTGGAAAATTGAGGTGTTCTAAAACTTTTGACCGGTAGTGTATGTTGCCATCATTATCATGCGTTTGTTCCCCATTGGGAGTACTTGACAATGTGGCAAGTTTAAAATTTTTCCACTCAGCGGTTTCCGAGAAATATTTTTTAAATTATTTGTGTTTAATCCAAGATAGCTGCCATACCACGTGACCTATGACGTTACAATTATAAAAAACATTCTACATGGGTGTCACTCCTACCCTGAAAGTTTTGTCTCAATCGGGCATGTGGTTGCTGAGAAAAAGTAGGTTTAGCCCGTACGCACTGATGTACGGACGGACGGATGGACAACCCGAAAACATAATGCCTCCGGCCACCTTCTGGGGGTGGAGGCCTCACAAAAAAAAAAACCACACACACACAACCAACCGACCACCTACCCTTACAACATGCACCACTCAAGCAAAAACACATTCATGCAAAACCACACCCACTCATGCAACACATACACACACACACTCACTCACACAACATACACTGCTCAAACCACCATTCACACAACTCCATCTCTCAACACCATTCGACGTGCCTCCATAAACTTCTTCCAAATCCAAAGTGAGCCTTTCAAGGCAACCTGGGCCACTCTGTCAAACATCCTCCTTCTTTCTGTCCCACACACTCCAAGCCGAGCAAGAAATTCAGAAAAGAAATTGCCAATATACCCTCTACACCCCACCTCAAATGGCTGACAAGAAACTCGCCAACCCTTCTCCCGACACTCTGCCTCCAGCTCACTGTACGTTCCTCTCGTGCACCTCCTCCATGTTCAATTCCCAAGGTACAGAAAATTCCCCTAGGATGACCAGCCTTGTTGCACCTGACCAGATGACAATGTCAGGCCGCAACCTTGTCACACAGATCTCCTCTGGGAATACCAATTGTGGCTTTAGGTCTGCCACCACCTGCCAATCACAAGCATCTGACAGCCCTCTTGCTTTCCACCTCCTCCTCTTTCCACCTCTTACCACTTGGCCCTCTTTGACAAAAACAACACCTCTTTCATCATTATCATCATTATTATACGGAAGTAAAAGGTAATCCTGTTCAAACTTTCGATCATTCCATTGATGGGGTTTGTATATGTCCCACTACTTGACATAAATTGAACATAATTTATTGTTAGGTGTGCATGTTTGTTGGGAAAGCAGGGTAACATTTGATGAGAAGAGAACCGTTGCTTGTCCAACCTGCTCTTAAATAATTGAAGTGATGGTGCAGTTACCACTAACTGAGGAAGACTATTCCATTTCTCAGTTACTCTATGGCTGAAACAGTTCTTTTGTAGAGCCGTATAACTCCTCTCCTTAAACAACTTCAGAGTATGGCCTGTAGGTGCATAATAATTCGCTGGAACAAAGGAGTGCTCGGGATCCATGACTACTAAGCCTTTGATGACCATGTAAACTTCAATCATGTCTCCTCGTTGTATTGTCCGCAACAGGAAATTCAACAGTATTGGCTCCATCCCCCAAATCTCTTGCCACCTCAATTTCCTCACCTGCACACCGTCCCACTACGTCCAAGAACCTTTCTGTGCCGATCAGACTGCTTTCACATATCTCCCCTCATCCTCCTTTCTTCTCACCTCCTTCTCAACCATCTTCCTCCTCTCTTTCACACATGCCTTTCCCCATAGCTCATGCTTCATCCACCCAAAGTGATGCTTCCCGTGCTGTACCATTCCCACGATCTCCTCCTGTTGCAACCGCTCCTCCATCTCATCCACCTCTGCTCTCTTGCATTCCACTTCCGACTACCCTTCTTTTCTGGGAGAGCATTCTTTACCTCTGAATCACTCGAATCCCACAACATCATGAACTCCCGCACCCTCACCACCTTAAACTCCTCGGTTAATGATGTCAAGGGAAACTGGAGTTTTCCACCCTGACCATAAAAGGCAATGTTCGTCAGAGTGGCACTCCCAACCACCTCCTCACAAACTCGCTCACCGCAACCTCCATCCTCTCTACATGCCCAATCGCAATATCATACATCATCAAGGGCCACAATACTCGTGGCATCAATCCAAACTTCAAACACCAAACCTTCAACTTACCTGACTAACCACATTCATCAATCCTTTGCAAACCTCTCAAAAGCTTGTTCCTCACCTCCTCCACTCTTCCCACATCATTCAACTCCACTGTATACCATCTTCCCAAACTCTTCACAGGGGCCTCTGTCAATGTTGAAACCACCTCCCCTCCCAGCTCAAACCTGTGCATGTTATCCACCGCACCTCATCTCACCACCACACTCCTCGACTTTCTTGCTTTAAAGGCCATTCTTGCTTGAAAGTATATACAGTGGGCTGCAAAAGTAGGTATACAGTAAGGATTATACCAGTATTACCAGTATTATAATAGTGGTGCTAGGATTCATTTAATACTAGAATTCATTTAATTCATTAAAATCATTATTACCATTTTTAATATTTTTATTTTCGTAATTTTTTCTATAATACATCTATTATGTGCAGGTGAAGTGGAAATTTAACGATGGCTGGTAATTCAACGGACGAGGAGCGCAAATGGATTTTGAAACAGTACTGGAAGACAGAGAATAGTGAACGTGCGCGAGAGCAGTGGCGAGAAACATTTGCATCGCCTCCACCAACGAGGCTCACGATTTACCGGATACGTGACAAATTTGAGAGGACGGGGTCTATCCACAACTCGCCGAAGAGTGGTCGACCAGTCACCATGACAACGCCAGAGAATGCAATGCAAGTCGCCCTGGCATTTACCCAGAATTTACCCATTTACCCAGATTTACCTCAGAAATCGAAAAACAGGGCGTCATCTGAATTGGGTATTGAACGCAGATCGTTGGGTCGTTTGATGCACCGTGCAGGACTGAAAATGTATGTGCCACGATTGATACATGGTATATTAGAGGATGACTCAGATCGGCGTTTACAATTTTGCGAAGCCATCCTGAACGAGGAACGAGAGGATGACAGCATTCTGCGCAAAATCGTGTGGTCCGATGAAGCAAACTTTAAGCTATCGGGTGCCGTTAATCGGCACAATTGTGTGTACTACGCAACTGAAAACCCTAAAGTCACGATTGAGCAACAGCTCAATCAACCTGGGGTGACAGTGTGGGCTGGCCTGTCCTGCAAAGGTGTCGTTGGACCTATCATTCTGCACAGGACTGTCGATCAACACGTGTATCTGAACATGCTGACGGATACAATCATACCACAGGTACGCGAACAACAGCAGCAGGACGACTTATACTTTCAGCAGGATGGGGCGCCACCGCACTTCGCACTCACTGTGCGTGCGCTACTTGACAAAGAATTTCCCAACAGGTGGATTGGACGCCGGGGAGCCGTTGACTGGCCACCACGTTCGCCGGATCTCACCCCTATGGACTTCTTTTTCTGGGGATGTGTAAAAGACAGGGTTTTCGCACGCAAGCCACGTTCTGTTGATGCCATGATTCAGTTCATACGGGAGGCTTGCTAGGAAATTGATGCTGATAAAGACCTATGTGCCAGAGTAGAGTGTGCATGGGTGTCCACACTCGACTAGTGGAGTGTGTGAATGCCGGGGGCAAACAGTTTGAACATTTGAGGGATTAATATTTTTATTATTGATATGTTTATTATTGATATGTTATTATTGATATGCTTGTATAATCAATAAAATACGTTTTGTGCGCACGTTTTGTTTTTCATTACTGTATACCTACTTTTGCAGCCCCCTGTATGTATATATATATATATAATAATAATAATAATTCATTTATTTTGTATAGCGCTTTTCCAGAAGCCCAAAGGCGCTTTGACAGAGTGGAAAACATAATGCATAACAATACATGAAAACAACAATTGCAAAAAGACAAGAATCAAGAAAACAAACAGCAGCGATATACGGCATATATATAAGACAAGAATCAAAAAGACAAGACAAGAATCAATAGGGAAATATTTAAAGCAAAAGGAGGGAGAAGGAGAAGAGATAGTCAGGGGTTAAATGCTGTGGGTTGAATGTTGAATGCAGCGTTGAACAGGTGGGTCTTTAGTGATGTTTTGAATGTGGTGAGTGAGGAGGAGTCTCTGATGGTGTGAGGTAGTGAGTTCCAGAGGGTGGGAGCAGCGATGGAGAAGGCCCTGTCCCCCCAGGATCTGAATTTGGTCCGGATGGAGGGGGTCAGGAGGTTGGTACCAGCAGAGCGGAGGTTGCGGGTGGGAGTGTGTCTGGAGAGGAGGTCAGCCAGGTAGGATGGGGCCAGGTTATGGAGGGCTTTGTATGTCAAGAGGAGGATTTTGTACTGGATTCTCTGGGGGATGGGGAGCCAGTGAAGCTTGTAAAGGACGGGGGTGATGTGGTCACGGGTCCGGGAATGAGTGAGTAGACGGGCAGCGGAGTTCTGAATGTATTGGAGTTTATTGGTGATTTTTGAGGGTGAACCATAGAGGAGGCTATTGCAGTAGTCCAGACGGGAGGTGATGAAGGCGTGGATGAGGGTTTCTGCAGCCGTGGAGGAGAGGGATGAGCGGAGACGGGCAATGTTTTTCAGGTGAAAGAAGGCTGACTTTGTGATCTGTTTAGTGTATTTGTCGAAGGAAAGGGTTTGGTCAAAGATGACGCCAAGATTCCGGATGTGAGGGGAGGTGGATACTGGGATACCGTCGATGTTGAGGGCAAAGTTATGGGTGGATTTTGTGAGCGTTTTTGGGCCAATGATGATTATTTCAGATTTATCACAGTTAAGCTTGAGGAAGTTGATTTGAAGCCAGGATTTTATTTCAGTGATGCAGTTTGTCAGGATAGAGTGGGTGTCGGTGGAGACGGACTTGGTGGAGATGAAAAGCTGGATGTCATCGGCGAAGCAGTGGAATTGGAGACCATGACGGCGGATTAAGTGACCGAGCGGGGACAGGTAAAGGATGAAGAGGAGGGGGCCAAGAACTGAACCTTGGGGGACACCTTGGGGGAGGGGAGCAGTGGGGGATTTGCAGTTATTGATGGAGATGAACTGGCATCTGTCAGAGAGGTATGATTTAATCCAAGAGAGGGCAGTGCCGGTGACGTTAAAGGTGGATTCAAGTCGGGTGAGGAGGATAGTGTGATCGATGGTGTCAAAGGCAGCGCTGAGGTCGAGGAGGACGAGAATGTTGAGGTTGCCAGCGTCAGAGGAGAGGAGAAGGTCGTTGGTGATTTTGAGGAGAGCAGTTTCAGTACTGTGGTTGGAGCGGAATCCGGATTGGAATGTTTCATACAAGTTATTGGCAGAGAGATGATGTTTGAGTTGAGTGGCTACAGCGCGTTCCAAAACTTTTGACAGAAAGGGTAGGTTGGAGATGGGTCTGAAGTTGTTTAGGGTGTCAGGGTTTAGACCAGGTTTTTTTAGAATGGGGGTAACAGCAGCAATTTTGAGGGAAGGTGGGACGATGCCTGTAGACAGGGAGGAGTTTATTGTTGCAATGATAAGTGGAGAGAGAGCAGGGAGGGAGGCTTTGACAAAGCTGGAGGGGATGGGGTCAAGAGTGCAGGTGGCAGTTTTCATTCCTATGAGGAGTTCAGAGAGGTCAGTAGGAGAGATTGGGGAGAACCGAGACAGGGGATGGCAGGACAAGGGGGGGCAGGTGGTTGGAGGGGGAGCGGGTGCGGCGGTGGTCAAGCTGTTGTAGATGTTGTCAATTTTGCGTTGGAAGAAAGAGAGGAAGGAGATGCAGTTGTCTACTGTGAATGACTGGGTGGTGGTGTTCAGGGGGCGGAGGAGTTTGTTTATTGTCGAGAAGAGTGCTTTTGGGTTTCCGGAGCCAGAGTGGATAATTTGAGAGTAGTAGGCAGAGCGGGCGCGGGAGAGGGCATCTTTGTAGTGTTGTATGTGGTCCTTGTAGGCTTGGGAGTGAACTGTGAGACCCGTTTTATTGCGGAGTCTTTCAAGTTGGCGAGCACGAGTTTTCATCAGGTGGAGTTCAGGGGTAAACCAGGGAGCAGAATGGGTGAAAGAAACTGTTTTGGTTTTTACAGGCGCAAGCTGGTCAAGGCAGGAGGAGAGAGTGTGGTTGTAGTAGTCAGTGAGGTCGGAAGGGGTGTGGAGGTCAATGAAGGGAGAAGTGGACATTTTTTCAGAGAGGGTGGATGAGAATGAGGTAGGTGAAAGAGCGTTTAGCTTACGGAAGTTGATTGTGCGATAATGCCTTGGTGTTGGGGCGGGGATGTTGATGGTCAGAGTGATGGCTAAGTGGTCAGAGAGGGTGAGGTCGGAGCCATAGAGATGGTGCAAATTTAATCCAGTGGAGCAGACAAGGTCCAAAATGTGACCACGGATATGGGTAGGAAAGTCGACATGTTGAGTGAGGTTAAAGCAGGTGAGTAAATCAGTGAAGTCAGTGGTTATTGTGGAGTCAGTGGAGTCCATGTGGATATTGAAATCACCAAGGAGGAGGATTGAGGGGGAGAGGGAACATAGCTGGGTCAGAAAGTAGGAGAAGTCAGACAGGAATGATGGGTGTGGTTTGGGAGGGCGGTAGACGACAGCCATGACTGACTGCGTGTGACCAGAGAGTTTTAAAGCCAGGTGTTCAAATGATGGAGCAGATGAGATGGAGATGAGGTTGGTCTTGATGTCTTGACGGTGGATAACGGCAATTCCACCACCTCGGCCCTCCGAGCGTGGTTTATTGACGTAGGAATATCCATTGGGTGTGGTGAGGTTGAGTGTGTAGTAGTCCAGAGGTTGTTGCCAGGTTTCGGTGAGACAGAGAAAGTCCAGTTTGTTATCCAGGATGTATTCGTTCAGGATGAGGCATTTATTGTTGAGGGACCGGGTGTTGAACAGGGTGAGCTTGATGTTGTTTTGAACAGCAGGGATGAATTCAGGTGATTTAGCCAGGGTTCGTAGGCAAGAGGTGCGATCGTGTGGGTTGCTGTGACCAGGTGCGCTGGGACGAAGAGTGAGAGTGCGCTGAGCCGACCAGAGGACGGGGATGGAGTGACCTGATTGCAAATAAACAAACTTGCGACCGGAGCCACGGTGAATGTACCTGGGTCGTCGGAGGAGTCCATTTGATTTGATGGCAGAGATGCATGATGGGGTGGAGCGGGTATTGAGCAGAAGAAGCCTTGCGGCGGAGTACTTCAGAGCCATGCCAGGCAGGAGCGAAGGGACGAGTACGAGGCCAAGGTCGAGGAGGCAAAGCGGCAAACGCAGCGGCAAACGCAGCGGCAAACGACTGCAGCCGCTAATCAAGACCACAGCGGCAAACAAGGCCACAAGGCCACCGGCAAACAAGGCCACGGCCACAATCAACGGGAGCGGGCCTTTCGAATTCCGTATTCCGTACCATCAAAAGCAGATTCCGTTATCCAGCCGGAGAACACGCGGCACGTGCGGGTGTGAAAAGGCAGGACAGGTGTGAGATGTCAGGTCAGAAAGGTAGAAGCAGACCCTGTACATCCATCCAGTCGGAGACATAACAATATATATATATATATTGTTACAGACGCGGTTTTAGATGTTATATTGACCGAGCGGTGGTGTATTACCGCGTCCGAACAGTTACTCCCCGATTAGAACCCGATTCCACCCGACGTTGACCAGATCGCCCCACAGATATTCAATCGGGAAACCTCTAAAACGACCGAAAGAGAAGGAAAAGAGAAAAAGACAGAGTACGGAGGAAGAACAGATTTATTATACACACACAAGCAATGGATGGAAGAAGCAGTAACACAGCGAATCGTTAACTTACACTATTCATTTTTACTTAACCCCAAGACAACGAGTAGGACAGACGACGTTCACACTTACTCGGGGGATATTGCAGGCAGGTAGGGCTTGAGGTGGATTGCTGGAGAGGGAGGCAAGGTCGGAGGCAGCAGCTCTCAATTCCTCGCGGTTTTGGCGGGAAAACCCTCCGTCGCGTATCCGCTGCTGTAGACGTCACGCGCTGGCTCGGGCACACCTGCTCCTCTCCTCCTGGTGGAGCCGTCTCCCTCCTTTCAGCGCGTCTCTCCAAAGCTGGTTTCCTCTCTGAGTACCTCTCCTCTTTGGCTTGGAGCGTTTCGCATCTCACCGCTCTTCTTGGTGCCGCCTCTTCGCTCCTCTCCCAGGTCATCTGGTAAAGCAGTCCCTTTCAGTCGCTTTTATAACTCGCGGCGGAATCAAGCCGCCGGCTGCGAGGGCACGCCTACCGGTTCGCTCACCGCGGTGCTGATTGGCCATGCGACCCTCTGGCTCACTCCTCCCCTCCATGACGAGGTGGAGACACGCCTTTCTTCTCCGAGATTAGCACATGGGCAATGGCGGCTTGCGGGATTGAACACAACTCCCACCCTTTTGAAAGGAACTTTGGAGAGCGGAGATGTTTGGGGAAATTGCAAGGGCCTATGCTTATTTTGTTTGATACAATGCAAAGTCAATCTAGTGGGAAACACATATTTAGCCTACATAGAATAAGGAAATACACTATTTAAAAAGATATATCGTGACCTGCGTGTAAGTTTCATGGAATTAACTAGGAGGACGGCTGCGACCATTATTTACATTACCAGGGTGTTACCATACTTTTGTAACGTTCACATTGTAACGTTTTCACATTCGTTACACTTCCTCCAAAATTGTTACACTTCTCAAAAACCGTTACACTTCTCAAATTCGTTACACACTTCTCAAAACCGTTACAATATATATATATATATATATATACGGTATATATATATATATATATATATATATATATATATATATATATATATATATATATATATATATATACAGTCACGTGAAAAAGTAAATACACCCCATGTAAAGTTTTGACTTTTTCAACATATTTCAACAAACAGCTATTTGATCTTCATTTCAACAATATTGATAGATAAAGGTGATATAATATAACAAATATCATGAAACATTTACATTTTGTAGTCCATTGTATAATTTAAATAAACATAAATGCAAATTTCGCATGTGGAAAAAGTAAGTACACCCTTGGCTCGAATAGGTGGTATTGCCCCCTTTGGCAGAAACAACCTCAAGTAGGCATTTCTTATAACTGTCTACCAGTCTCTGACATCGACTGGGAGAATTTTTTGCCCAATCCTCCATGCAGAATTCTTTCAGCTGTGCGATATTTGAGGGGTTTCTTGCATGCACACCTCGTTTCAAATCCCCCCCACAACATCTCGATGGGATTTAGATCCGGGCTTTGACTTGGCCATTGCAGAACCCTCGATTTCTTTCTTTTCAGCCATTCCTTGGTGGATTTACTGGTATGTTTAGGGTCATTGTCATGTTGCAAGGTCCACCTTCGGTTGAGCTTCAACTTTCCGACAGATGGCCTCACATTATCCTCAAGCACCATCTGGTACTATGAAGAATTCAAAGTGGATTCTATGATGATGAGCTGCCCAGGCCCTGATGCAGCAAAGCTGCCCCAAACCATAATATTTCCACCACCATGCTTTACATTTGGTATCAGTTTCTTGTGGTCAAATGCTGTCTTTGGTTTTCGCCAAACATGTCTTCTGGTACAGTGGCCAAATAGCTCTACCATTGAATCCTCTGTCCAGAGCACATTGTTCCAGAAGTGCTGGTCTTTGCCTAGGTGTTCATTGGCAAACTTTAGTCTTGCACTGATGTTTTCTCTGGACAGCAAAGGTTTCCTCCTAGCACACCTCCCATGTAGATCAAATTTGTGCAGCCTCTTTCTCATGGTAGACTCGTGCACTTTGACATCAACAGTGGCAAGAGCTACCTGTAGGTCCCGTGATGACATTCTGGGGTTCTTAGACTTCTTTCAGCATATTGCAGTCTCTCGGGCTGAACTTGCTGGGGCAGCCTGGCCTGAACAAGTTGGCAGTTGTTTGGAATCTTCTCCACTTGTAGATGATCTTCCCGACAGTCGAATGATTGATTTCAAATTGTTTGGAGATCTTTTTAAATCCCTTCCCAGACTCGAAGGCATCTACAACCTTCTTTCTGAAGGCCTCAGAGAGCTCTTTTGATCTAGGCATGGTGACGCCGCACACTTCAACAACAAAGAGCACCCCAAACTTAATGTCTGAGGTTTAAATAAGACAGGTTCCTCCAAGATCCTCTCTAATGATGTTCTAATCATTTGCACCTGAGCTGGTGCACGTGATTCTAATTTTAGGTAGTTGAAGTCATGATAAATGTAGGGGTGTACTTACTTTTTCCACATGTGAAATTTGCATTTATGTTTATTTAAATTATATAATGGACTACAAAATGTAAATGTTTCATGATATTTGTTATATTATATCACCTTTATCTATCAATATTGTTGAAATGAAGATCAAATATCTGTATGTTGAAATATGTTGAAAAAGTCAAAACTTTATATGGGGTGTGCTTACTTTTTCACGTGACTGTATATACAGTGCCTATAGAAAGTCCGCACCCCCTTTCAAAATTTTCACCTTTTGTTTCCTTTTAGCCTGGAATTAAAATGCATTAAATCATACTTTTTCCACCTTTATTTATACATCGTAACAAACAACTTCCAAGTGAAAAACAAATTCTGCAAATTTCAGAAAATTTATTAAAAATACAAAACTAGATTATCTTGGTTTGATAAGTGTCCACCCCCATGAGTTAATACTTGGTGGAAGCACATATTATATATACATACAATCTTCAAGTCTTTCCACAGATTGTCAATAGGATTCTAGTCTGGGCTTTGGCTGGGCCACTCAAGGACTTTCACGTTCTTGTTCTGAAGCCGTTCCAGTGTTGCTTTGGTTGTATGCTTGGGGTCATTATCCTGTTGGATCGTAAATCTTCGCCACAGTCTAAGGTATTTTGCACTTTGAAGCAGGTTCTCCTCAATGATTTTCCAGTATTTGGCTTCATTTGTTGTTCTGTCTATCCTTACAAGTCTCCCAGTCCCTGCCACTGAAAAGCATTCCCATAGCATGATGCTGCCACCACCATGCCGCACGCTATGCTAGATGGGTGACGGGCTGTGTTTTTCACAGAATCTTCATCTCATCAGACCACAGAATATTTTGCCTCATGCTCTCAGAGTCTTTCACGCGCCTTTTTGGAAACTTCACGTGTGCTATCATGTGCCTTTTTCTCAGGAGTCGCTTCCATCTGGCCACTCTCCCATAAAGTCTAGATTTGTGAACTGCTGCAAGACTGTTGTCCTTCTGGCAGGTTCTCCCATCTCAGCCAAGGAACTCTGTCGTTCTGTCAGAGTGGTCATTGGGTTCTTGGTCACCTCCCTGACCAAGGTCCCTCTTGCCTAGTTGCTCAGTTTGGTCGGACGGCCAGCTCTAGGAAGAGACTCCGTAGTTCCATATTCTTTCCATTTCCTAATAATGAAGCTCCCTGTGCTCTTGGGAACTTCAACTCTCTAGAAATTGTTTTATATCCTTTACTAGAGCTATGTCTCCTCACAATTCTATCTCTGAGTTCTACGGACAGTTCCTTGGACCTCATGGTAGAGTTTCTGTTCTGACATGCACTGTCATTGTATAGAAACAGAGACTGTGGGACCTTGTATAGAAACTTGTGTTTCATTATAAATCATGTCCAACCAATTTAATTGGCCATAGGTGGACCCCAATCAAGTTGTCGAGATGTCTTAAGGATGTCAAGGATGACGAAAGGAAATTGGATGCACCTGAGCTCAAATTGGAGTTTCATTGCAAAGGGGTTGAATAGTTATCGGCTCAAGACATTTCAGCTTTTAATTTTTCATTATTTTGTAAAACTTTCTTTTAAAAACCTCCACATTGACATTATTGTGTGTTATGTGTAGATCAGTGATGAAAAAAAATCTCAGTTTAATCCATTTTAAATTCAGGCTGTAACACAAGAAAATGAGAAAACAGTCATGGGGTGTGAATACTTTCTGAAGGCACTGTATATACACTGTGAATATCCCCTAGATTAGTGGAGCAGTAAAGCACAGCTCCCACCCCATAACAGCCGAAAAGTAAAGGGAAAAAAATCATAAAAAATAGAATTACAAATACTCGAACGTTTTTTCAGCGCTGCGCGAGGTGGTTGTGTTGTGGGACGTGTTGCATTGGGGATTACTGGGAGGGAGAAGGAAGGGGCAGTGGGTCGTCTGCTAGAGAACTTGCTTTTTGTCTTTATCATGTATTGATCCCACTGTAAACGGAGCAAGGCCAAATGCTTTGGCGACAACATTTCGTATATCAAGTCGGCGTAAAATGAGGGATGTATGTACTTAAAATGCAAATATTCAAAGTGGGAGTTATTAGGATATCAAGAACTTGGCAAGTTGACTACAGAGATAAGGAAAGCCCTAATAGTTCATCTGAACACCAAGAGATAACATGTTTCAATGTTGCATTGGGTTGTGCTTCGTTGGGTGTGGTACTGCAACCACAACTAAAACAGCACAGTATCCCGACCCGTGCCAAACCAAGCCCGAAGATGTACCCAACCGGAGGAGGCACTCCAGTCTAGTGTTCACCAGATGGTCGAAAAACACTCAATATGGTGAGCAACAGCTGGTGATAACAGCATTAGCGCATAATGGCCGTGCGAACACTTCGACAATGTTACGGGTGGTAATAAAACGTGTGAAGGGAAATTGGCGTTTTTAAAATAAAACGATGAACGAGTGCGACATAAAACTCACGAGACATGTTTGTCTGGTTTCCTCTCCTCTCTGACGTCAATCACCCTCAATCCTCTTGGTTTGCTTACACAATTGTACTTCATCTTGGTTAAGAATTATCAACAACTTTCTTGCAGCAAATAGTTTGAGAGAAACATCACTCAGGACTGCTTGTTGTTAAACGTCAATACAATCTGAGTCGTGTTTGTTGGTTAACAGGTCTGCTTCGTATGAAGGAATTACAGCCAAGACCGACGCGCACCACCCTTTTGCTTCGACTTGAATGGATGACGATGTGATAATTGTCATGGAACTTGGGAACCAATCCATGCATGATTATTATTGTTTGGCCATCGAATCGTTCAGCCTTTGTGATCTTCTACTATATAAGAGAGATGTCTGTCTGTGCGTGTCTGTCTGTCGTCATTTTTCTCAGAGATGGCTGAACGGATCTTCGTCAAACTTTCAGAGGTTCATCGGTGAGTGTCTGGGAATGTTTTAGGCAAAAAAATAAAAAATAATAATAATATATATATATATATATATATTGGAAAAAAAAAAGATCGGTTTTTTTTGGAGTTAAAAAAAAAAATCGCTCGATAGTGCCGAAGCTTTTTAAAATTAATGACAATTATATACATGTACACATTCGCATAAATAAATACAAAACAATCACCAGACATTTGAATACAAATAAATCAAACCATTCCGGAAGTGTACGAAGTTGGTAGTACGGCTTCTTGTTCTTCCTGGTCGACATCACACTTAACTCAGAAACGTGATGAACGCCACATTCACCCACCAGCATATATATGAACCCCCTTCCTCTCCTGCCTCCCCCATCTCCTCCCTTTCCCCCTCCCTCCCCCTTCCCCACATACCCTTGCACCCCCTCCCTCCCCTTTCCCCACCTCCCTCCCCTTTCCCCACCTCCCTCCCTCTCCCCCCTCCTCGCCCCTTCCCCCCATTCTCTACCCCTTCCCCCCATCCCCTACCCCTTCCCCCCATCCCCTACCCCTTCCCCCCATTCTCTACCCCTTCCCCCCATCCCCTACCCCTTCCCCCCATCCCCTACCCCTTCCCCCCATCCCCTACCCCTTCCCCCCTCCCATCACCCCCTCCCCCCCCCAGCAACGCCGGGTACTTCTGCTAGTACTAGTTAAAAAAGAGTAAGGAAATGTGAACTAGGCCGATAAATCAGTGAAAATGGACAAATGTACAGTTGACACCTCCTAACATGCCCTGGTGGTCGTGGTTCGTATGCGGCCTGTGGCTACTTGGCTGCACAATTTTCTGGGGGTGCAGCTGTGCGGCTCATTGAATGCCTCTCCATTATGATGGAATGGCTCCCCATTACCACTCAGCTGGTACTCATTGAGCCGACCTCGGAAAGATGGCAGGCTCAGTCAACCCACCTAGTGTTATTCAACGGTACGACAGGGACTCAAACTCGGGACCCTAAGATCTCAAGGCAGCTACCTCCACTGTAAAGCCAACACTAGGCCAAGCATGCCCTGACAAGCTTGGACTTTAAACACTACAATTTTCTTTAGGGTGGGTAGATTGGGCCAGGAACACGAGACATAAAAGTGCGTGAACCAGAGACATGGCGGGTGAGAGGAGGTGGAAGTAGAGCAAGAGAGACAGAGGAAGGAGATGGAATAAGTGAGCCATTGCTGAGGTCACTTTGACGAGATTGCTCAGGGAGATCCTCCCTTCTTCGTCTTCTTCTTCTTCTTCTTGTGTGTGCAACACGTGACTGCAGGTAGCATTATTTGCTGGGGGCGCAGCTGCGCCGTGCCTCTTGTAGGTTAGAGATGGAATTTGGAATTTGTTCCGATTGCCGGCGATAGCTTGCTGCTCTCTTCACGAAAGACACCGTGGGATCTCTCATGTCCACCAATTAATTCCGTCAGACGGGCCCCCAGTTTAATGTTCATCCGAGGGACGGCGCACACATTGACGAATAACCCTGGACCCCTACCTGCGGAATACCTGGCTATTTCCTGCGAAATTAATCGTGCGGATGATCCACACGATGAAGTGGGAATCACTCTCTGCTCCTCAGCTGCTTCCCTGAATCCAAACCAGTTCCTCTTGTACAAAGATGCTAAACAAAGCACCGTTTCTCAGCACCCTTGTGCTGCACCAACACTCAACAGTATGATGTCATCTTCTCAGGGGCGGATCCAGGAATTTCAAGACGGGGGGGGGGGGGGGGGGGTGCATGAAACTATAGCGCTGGGGGGGTGGGGGGGGGATAAATGGGGGGTCTGAGAGTCCTCCCCCAGGAAATTTAAAAAAAATTGATCGTCAGAAACGGCATTTCGTGCGTTCTTGGAAGTTTCTGCAGTTCCTTGTGTTCTTCCCTGGTCCAACAGTTCAGCAGATTCGCACCGCCTGCACCCTCATCCTGGATCGAAGGGGGGGGGGGGTGCGCACCCCCTGCACCCCCCTTGGATCCGCCCCTGCTGAGTCTGGTATTGCTTTGTCCTCTGATTCACAATCACCTTGGTTGCAAATTAGTCGTGACCGCCCCTGCCGCGCACTACATTGCCAAGTCAATAATCACAGGCTTGACAAAACGTCATCTCTAAATGCCTGCACCGAGCGATTGCTGCCCTGGCTCCTGAGTTTGAGCTTAATAAAATATAGGGTTAAGGTAATCTGGGTAATGTGGGTAAAGTGCAAATTGAACAAAAAATATATTAAAATGTTATTTACTTATTATTATTTACTTATCTTACTATTAAATTAAAATAATTAAATTAAAATTAAAATTTACTATTAATTATTATTAAAAAGAGTTACCTATTTTTTCTACAACTTTGCAGCTCGAGACCCTCACTTTTCATTCGTAAAGTATTTGTTTGAATGTTAGGTTCTCTCCAAACACGCTTTGGGTCGGAACTGACTCTGTGACACAAGGTGTGGTTGCTGCCATCTGAGTGCACCTGGTCAGAACTGACTGACAAGGTGTGGTCAGAACTGACTCTGTGACACAAGGTGTGGTTGCTGCCATCTGAGTGCACCTGGTCAGAACTGACTGACAAGGTGTGGTCAGAACTGACTCTGTGACACAAGGTGTGGTTGCTGCCATCTGAGTGCACCTGGTCAGAACTGACTGACTCGGTGTGGTCAGAACTGACTCTGTGACACAAGGTGTGGTTGCTGCCATCTGAGTGCACCTGGTCAGAACTGACTGACAAGGTGTGGTCAGAACTGACTCTGTGACACAAGGTGTGGTTGCTGCCATCTGAGTGTACCTGGTCAGAACTGACTGACAAGGTGTGGTCAGAACTGACTCTGTGACACAAGGTGTGGTTGCTGCCATCTGAGTGCACCAGGTCAGAACTGACTGACAAGGTGTGGTCAGAACTGACTCTGTGACACAAGGTGTGGTTGCTGCCATCTGAGTGCACCTGGTCAGAACTGACTGACAAGGTGTACAAGGTGTGGTTGCTGCCATCTGAGTGCACCTCGTGTGTGGTTATGACCCATGACAACACAACATCCTTTTCGTAATCTTCTCCTCCTTCTTCTCCCATTTCCTCAACATCCCTTCTGCGTCCCTTTAGCCAAAATGGAGCGACGTGTTCATCTTCTATGTCCCTCCACGTGTTGGGAAGTTTGAGGCATGACACGTACATGATTTCATGAGGTTGAAAATCATATATGAAGTGATGAAATTTATGAGAGTGCCTTCACGCACTGGATCAGAAATAGCAACCATGTTATTCACCAGGAGCACTTCGAGTCCTCCAAGGCATTTAACTTGTTAAACACTAATGGAAGAGCAAGCATGAAGGAAGAAGATTAATAATGGCGATGAAAATGAACGCAGGTCATGCGTGCACGCTTCCAACACTCCAACCTCGTAAAGTAACGACAGCAAAGCGATAAAAAGCAGAATGATGAGAAAACAGGAGATTGGAAAAAAAAGGAACGATTGGATATGAGACAAGTGGCAAAAGGATAAATAAAGCGATCCACGTGAGTGGATGAAACACTTGCTTGGAGACGCGTAGAGAGGTGTCCCGTTTCATAGCTTCCTCAAATTGTCCCGTATTCTCTGTATTTTGCCTTATTTCAGACGTGATGCCGATGACCATGAAGCTGTTGGCCTGTCCATAAGCAGTGTGGCCTTTACATGCTCTAGAAGCCTTTGCAGGCATTTTTAAACACTTAAAACCTCATAGTTTGCTTAGAACTTCATAGTTTTCTCATAGTTTGCAGAATCATTGGAATCTCCTGCGATGAAGCTAACTCCGAGGGCCTTTCACTCACTCACCGCAGGCAGGTTGGTGGTCTTTCTGTCTTCTACCGACTCCTCTCCGGCCTTGCTCTCTGTGCTTTGTCCCCCAAACATTCCTACTACCTGCAACCCTCTTATGGTTAAACTGCCAAAATCAAGACTCTCTGCTCACCCTCACTCTTTCGTTCCTCTTTTCTCCCCCCTCTGGAACAAACTCCCCCACTCTCTTCAATCCCACTCCTCCCTCCAGGTCTTTAAAGCAGCTGTTCACCACCATCTCTTATCTTCCCCCATTCCCCCATCTTTATTTCTCTCATCTCCCCTTCCTGTTCAGGCTGGAGTTCCCCAAGGAAGTGTGCTGGGCCCTGTGCTTTTTCTGGTCTTTATCAATGATCTCTCTGACTCTCTGGAAAATCCTCTCTATCTCTTTGCTGATGACTCCACTCTCTGCCGCTCCATTCCTCTTCCCTCAGATCGGCAGTCTGCAGCCTCCTCACTCTCTGAAGACCTGGACAAAATCACAGACTGGTCAAACAAGTGGAACATGTCTTTCAATCCTGCCAAATCTCACTCTCTTACTATGTCTCTCCGAAAAGATCGACTGGACAACCCTCCCATCTACTTTCTCAACAATCCTCTCCAAGAAGTTCTGTCACTCAAGCTTTTGGGTCTCACTATCTGCCATGATCTTTCTTGGGAAAACCACATTTCCAAGCTGGCCTCCAAAGCCAGTCGCCGACTGGGCATCCTCCGTCGTGCGAAGTCCTTCCTCGGCACACCTGAGCTCCTCACCACATACAAGGCTTTCATCCGCAGCTCAATGGAATACTGTTCTCCCCTATGGGCTGGTGCTCCTGCCTCACACCTGGCTCGGCTTCACGCTGTTGAATCCAAAGCTTTCAAAATCATTGGAATCTCCCGCGATGAAGCTATCTCTGAGGGCCTTTCACTCACTCACCGCAGGCAGGTAGGTGGTCTTTCTGTCTTCTACCGACTCCTCTCCGGCCTTGCTCCCCCAGCTCTCTCTGTGCTCTGTCCCCCAAATATTCCTACAGGTCGCACAAGATCTGCCAGCAACCCTCTGATGGTTAAACTGCCGAAATCTCGGCTCTCTGCTCACCTTCACTCTTTCATTCCTCTTTTCTCCCGCCTGTGGAACAAACTCCCACACTCCCTTCAATCCCTCTCCTCCCTCCAGGTCTTTAAAACAGCTGTTCACCACCATCTCTTATCTTCCCCCATCCATAACCTTGATCTTTTCTACCCCCACTAATTCACCCCAGATCCACCTTGTTTGAAATTCCAACTTATTTCCTGGAAATCCTGGCAGTGTCCATATGTTTATACCTCTCCCACCCCCCCCCCTTCACATGCCTCCCCCCCTTCACATGCCCCCCCCCCCCTCACATGCCTCCCCCCAAAGCCCTCTCCCTCCCACAGATCTCTCGATGTCTCCATGTCTCTCGGTCCCTGCTCTCAAATGTTGTGTTTGTGTCCTTCCCCCTCTCTCCCCATCTTGTCTACCGCTCCCGATGTTATTTGTTTTATGTGTCTGTTTGTCTTTCTGTGTGATAAATGTTTCGCTCTTTCACGAGCCTCGATCTTGTATACAAAAAAAAAAAAAAAAAAAAAAAAAATCCAAAACCTTGATATTTTCTACCCCCGCTAATTCACCCCAGATCCACTTTTTTGAAATCCAACTTCTTTCCTGAAAGTCCTTGCAGTGTCCACATGTTTTATACCTCTCCCTCCTCCCCCCAAGCCTTCTCCCTCCCACAGATCTCCCGATGTCCCTGCTCTCAAATGTTGTGTTTGTGTCCTTCCCCCTCTCTCCCCATCTTGTCTACCGCCCCCCTTATTATATGTTTTATGTGTCGGTTTGACTTTTTGTGTGATTAATGTTAGCTCTTTCACGAGCCTCGCTCTTGCATACAAAAAAAACAAACTTTCATCGCTTCAGAGGCCGTGGTCACCTACGTGAGCTTCACACATTGCTCACAACAAGAACAAACGAGTGAAGTCGACGGCACACCCTCACAAATCCCCACGCTTCCCAATTAAAGCAAAGTTGAAAGATGGCAAAAAGTTCCACCAGGAATGACCCAATCTCAAATTTGGAGTTTTTAATCATTTTAACCCCAGTGACCCTAAGGTCATCCCTTGTGGCATGAACCCGGGGGTCAAATCAGATCCCCAAAAATCGTTACATATTTCATGTGTCCCCCGATGTTGATCGCATATCCAAAGTTTCATTTTAAAATGATTTATAATGTGCCCGTAATTGCATTTTTCGGTATTTGACCTTTTGAACCCGTCCAAGGGGGCGGGGCAAAAAATGATATTTCTCTCAAACCTTTGTGCCATGTGGTGATCTAAACTAGCAAGTTTGGTGAATTTCTTTACAATCGTTCAGAAGGAGATTCCGGGACAGACGGACAGACAGATGGACGGACGGACGGGAGCCAATTACAATATCCCCCATCTTATGTGGGGATGAAAACATTTGATGTGGGGATAGAAATATTTTATGTGGAGATAAAAAGGATTCCTTACCATTTTGGTCAAGGGCCATGCCGTCACCTACAAAGAGAAGATGAGATTTCAGACTCATGTTGATAAACATTCAACTTACATGTTGGATTCAATGGGGACATCTAATGGAAGATTATGTGCGAAAACTACAGCATTGCAGTTGTGACATCAGTGATGTGGATACTCGGAATACCTGGCAAGGCCAGAGCACACACGATGCAGAGAATCACGGTGATCATCATCGCAGGTTCTGCAGCAGCCTGGTACGCAACACAACACCTGGACACAGGAATGGACACACGTGTTACTTCGAGGGTCAGCAGCTTTGATTATGAAGCTTTACAATTTTAAAACTTCAGAAATAAAACATTGAAAAAAAGCAGTTAATCTAATTTCATTCATTCATAGTCATGTCAATGTGACATCTGCCTCTCCTGGATTCCGTGGAATCGAAAGCTCTCAACATTATTGGAATCGTCAAACACGTCTATTGTGATGACGTCACAGACAGGTACCGAGCGACCTCTCCTCCACAGCTCCCTCTGCTCTCATCCCTCCAACCCATTCACTCTCACTGACACAAACCTAGTCTTAACTTGCAGGTTACTCCTTCCTCCTCTTCGTATGTTTGTTCATTCCCTTGCTTGTCGCATCCACCCACTGCGCCACTGTCAGCACCTTGCCTTTTTTTACCCTCCGTCACCAATACCTTTCTTCCACGAGCCGAGATTTTGCATACAAAGAATCTTACTATAATTCACCAAATGTCTGTCTGTCTGTCTGTCTGTCTGTCTGTTCTCAGGTACCGCAAAAATGGCTGAACCGATCGCAACGATATTTGGGGTGGGTAATCCTGGGACCCCCTGGAGTAAAATAGGCTATATTGTTTTTCCAATTTTTTTCCCCCAATTTTTCCAAACACAATGGAATAATATTTACCGATATGAACAGTGATGCGGCTTTTGTTGAAATTCGACAAATACTGTTTAGATTTTGATGATTTGCGTGTGATATGATTTAACGGATGTTTATATAAATCGTTTAAAATAAAAAAAGCCTTCAATTTCTGATATTTTGCCTTTTCATTTGGGCTTCCTAATTGAAGCCCCGCCCTTAGAGCAGGTACCGTTGGGCAGGTACCGTTGCTAGTATGATATGAATTATGATTGAGTATCAGCAGCATGGATATAAAAAATTTATATTACTTGTCAGCAAAACAAAGAGAGACCGAAACCCCCAAAAAGATATGTGTACAATTTCTACATTGTCTCAGGCTCATGGAGGAACTTGGAAATGCACATTACATGGTCAGGTGAGCACAGAGCCGTGTACCTTTAATAGTCCAAGCCATTTAGCATTTGACGGGGAAAAACTGCAACACTACCGATCTCATTAGTATTGATTACCCTCAAGGTACCTTTATAACATACTAAAAGTATAAAGGTCTAAAAATATGGGGTGACTCTCAAATAATGCAATCAAGTTTTCTCCATTTAGCCCCATGTTAAAAGACGTACATATGCCGCATGCTATGATTATTGTCGCTCTCTGAACTTCTATTGCTTATTTTATACACTGGACCTAATCACTAGCACGATATAATAAATAAAGGATATCATACTGTACAATATTGTATATATAAGTGAAGTTTTTACTGTTTTAGTGTCTTATTTAACCACACCCCGTTTTACAAAGACTGCTCACTCCACAGCAAGCGACGGTACATCATTATTTGTTTGTGAACCATATATATCTTAGTTTTTAATCCCATCAATGACATGTATTTAGTATGTTTAGGTCTATTGGCAATAACATACAGTAATAGTATATTCAACTTTTCTATATTTGCAGGTAATAAAACCCTGAAGAATGGCGGCCAATTCGTGTGTGTTCTGCAATGAATCCACCAACAACGATAATCCAGTAGTGACACTTCGTGAAAAGGGAAGTCGGACTATTAATGTTGTTAGTGACCAGCGCAGTGACCCAATACAGACTGTTCCAGGTCAAGTTGTTCATCAAGAATGCCGACGTTACTGCAATCCAATAAAGGTAGCACAGAGTATCAGAGATACACACAGACCAGGCCCAAGTGTATCGCTCCGATCAGCAGAGGAAGCCTTCAACTTCAAAGCAGATTGCCTCTTCTGTGGTACAAAGGTGAACTTTGATAACAGGAAACAACAAGGAGATGTCCACTCTATCACATTTACAGAATGTAAAGATAGTCTTCTGCAAAAGTGCTCAACAAGGAACGATGCATGGGCCGATACTGTTCGGGCTCGACTGCTCATTGTGTGTGACCTTCCAGCGGCAGATGCCGTGTATCACCAGGTATGCAGTTCAAATTTCCGGACAGGGAAACTGATCCCTCTGAATTTTGTACATAATGAAACAGTACAGAAGAAACAGAAATTGGGTAGACGATACAAATCACCACACGAAGGCGGTCGTCCTGCTCTGGATGACAGATGTCAGGCATTTATAAAGGTGACTGAATTCCTTGAGGAAAATGACGACGAACAAAACACAATCTCTGATCTGGTGGACAAAATGGCCGAGTATCTTGCTGACTCAAATGCCGAGTCCTATTCTCAAAGATATATGAAAGACAGACTGATTGAACACTTTGGCGACAGAGTCATTGTCACAACAGTTAATGGCAAATCGAATGTTGCAACGATGAGGCAAACAGCTGACAGTGTCCTTTTGGAGTTTCATGCAAACCAGTCTAAAGATCCTATGATTCAGAAGAAAATAATCCTGGAAGCTGCCGCTAAATTCATACTGGATGACATAAAGCAAGTGGAAACAGGGAATGAAACATACCAACATCGGAAGACTTTGAGTTCAAAGACGCCAGCCTCAACTTTCTTCCTGATACTCTGAAGATTTTTCTTGTAAAGATCTTGAAGGCAAAAGATGTAGAGCTGAAGATAGCTTCAATTGGTCAGGCTATAATGCAAGCTGCACGACCACGTGTCCTGATTGCTCCACTGCAAATTGCACTAGGGGTGCAGCTGCAGCACCATTTCGCCTCTCGTTTCCTTATTGATTCACTGCATGCACATGGGTACTGCAGCTCATACAAGGAAGTCACACGTTTCAACCAAAATGCAGCTGTATACCAGGGTACGGACATACCCAACCACAAGGGAGAATTTGTTCAATATGCAGCTGACAACGTCGACCACAACATTAGAACCTTAGACGGACACAACACCTTCCATGGCATGGGGATAATAGCCATGATTACCCCTGGAACAACACAAGGACATCCGATTCCTAGAGCTCAGGTCACTGCCAGCGACATAGAAACAACTGGAAGAATCCAGATACAATACCATAGAGCTGACGACCAGGCACTTGCAACCTTGACTTATGGGAGCGTGCCTATCATGAGAGCCCATGATCCCACAGCCAACCTTGATGTACTGTGGAAGACGTCACTGCTGTTCAAGATACCAAGACCTGCATGGTCCGGGATGATGCAACTCTTACATCGTGGTGTCCAGCATTCAAAATCGTCTGTCCTGTTTCTCCCAATGATTGATTTGAGCTCGAGCGACACTACATGCATCTACTCCACTCTCAACTACATTGCGCAACATGCTAAACAACATGATGTACCTACCATCATCACCTTTGATCAGCCACTATGGTGGAAGGCATTGTCGATCATTCTCTCGGAGCCAGATGGAAGCCCCATGCGACGTATTGTGGTAAGGCTAGGTGCCTTTCATATGGAAATGAGCTTCCTTGGCAGTATAGGGCACCTCATGGGTGGTTCTGGGTTGAAGGAGCTGCTAGAACTCATATACGCACCAAATGCAGTGGATCACATCCTAACAGGAAAAGCAATTTCCAGGGCTGTACGGGCACACATCCTCCTGGATGCTGTCCTGAATGCACTCCTCCTGTCTGATCCTCTTGGAGGAACACAATACAGAACTGCAGAAGACTTGCCAGTTCGGGATGAAGATGCAATGAGTGGCTTGGCCGATGATGATGTGATTCATCCAGATGTGAGTAAAGCAAGGACCCTGTATGATGCGTTGATGAAAGGCACAGGATCTTCCAACGATGTAGCAAGTGATCCAATCCTTGACAAGATCAGCAAAGTCTTTCAAACACAGACAGAATCATTGACCAAAGACCGAACAGCGAAACTGTGGTTACAGTATATGGATATGGTGAAGATCTTAAGAAAATTCATCAAAGCCGAGCATATGGTAAACTGGTCCCTGCACCTCGAAGCTGTATCTGATATGTTACCATATGTAGCAGCCTCAGGTCATTCACTCTATGCTAAGTCTGCCAGGATTTACCTGCAAATAATGCACAGCTTAGAACAGGACTATCCAGATGTGCACCGTAAGTTTACTCAGGGCTTCCATGTCGCCCGAAGAAGTAGTAGAGCTTGGGCTGGAATTTCCTCAGACCTGATGATTGAGCAAGTACTCATGAGAAGTATGAAGACCAGCGGGGGGTTAACAAGAGGAAGAGGAATGACAGAGCAACAACGGTTAACGTGGCTTTTGTCCATGCCGGCTTGTTCGGAGAAGAACAGATCGATGCAAGAGCTCACTGGAGTGAAGTACAGCACAGGTGAACAGAACAAAGAGATGGGCAAAACCAGGCAGCATCGCGACATGCAAGATACAAGTACACTACAGGTCGCTCTAGTTGACAGAAATCCTTTCAAGTGTCATCCATCCCTCAGGAACATAATGACTGGTGTCAACGCTGGCAGTAAGGTTGATGTCGACAATGCCAAGCTCATTGGAGACAAGATCATGCACTCCATGACAAATCAGTCAGTTGTCCACTACACGTTCAAGCGCAAAGACCAAGCCACCACATTTCTGAAGGCCAGATCATCTGTGCGAGTTGGTAAAGACCAGGTACAGATAGACCCAGAACTGCTATTCCAGCGTCTCATCATCATCTCAAAATCTGCTGAAGATAAGGAAGAGATGTTTCGCTTTGAGTTATGCCCTCATCCACCTGCGCTGTTTGATGAAAAGCTGATGCTACGTGAAGCCCAGAAGTCCGTACTCGGAGATGCTATCTGGTCTAAACTTGAACCAGGTACCATAGAGTCAATCAGCGAAATCCAGTATGTCTTGGATGGTGGAAGTCTGCTGCACCGTATACCATGGCCACGTGGTTCACCAACATATCGAGAGATCTGCATGCTCCACTGTGACTATGTTACAAGAAGGTACGGAAAGGCCATCGTAATATTTGATGGATATCTTGGTCAATCAACCAAGCACATGACCCACCAGAGGCGAGCAGCAGGTAGAGGTGGACCAGAAGTGACTTTCACTGATGACATGAAGTTGACCATGAAGAAAGACATCTTCCTGGGAAACCTCAACAACAAACAGAACTTCATCAACATGTTGAGCAGATACCTCCGGCTTTCTGGATGCCAGACCCATCATTCCCAGGAAGATGCTGACCTGCTAATCGTCCAGACCGCAGTCAGTTCGGCGAACATGAGGAACACAGCCCTTATAGGAGAAGACACAGATCTGATCGTCCTACTCTGCTTCTACGCAAACCTAGAAGCACACGACTTGTTTATGTATAGTCAGGCAAAATCCACTACAAAACCAAACCACATCTGGAATGTGAAGTCCATGAAACGTCAGCTAGGTGCAGCTGTGTGTGAAAGCATCCTATTCATACACGCAGTATTGGGATGTGACACGACGTCTCGACTGTACGGCCTTGGCAAAGGAGCGTCACTGAAGAAATTCATGATGAGCACACTCTTCCAAACTCAATCCCAACAGTTCTTGGCTGAGGATGCATCACCAGATGTGGTCGAGGCTGCAGGAGAGATAGCACTCGTGTGTCTCTACAAGGGTAAACCTGATGAAAGTTTGGATTCCCTCAGGTACAAGCGGTTTTGTGAACAGGTCGCAGTCAAGACTTCGAAGATACTCCTTACCGCCCACATCTGCTGCAGCGAGATATCACAGCAGACGGGTGTATCTGCAAATACAGCAGTGGAAAGGAAACGACAGCCTACAACCAGTGGATTGGGGCTGGAGAATGAGCGACGGCAATCTTGTTCCTGTTATGACCGACCTCCCTCCAGCACCTCAGGATTTGTTGAATGTTATCCGGTGCAACTGTTCGACCGATTGTGGTTCCGCACGGTGTACATGCCGCAAGAACAACTTGGAGTGTTCTCCTGCTTGTGGTCAGTGCCGTGGATCTGGCTGCACCAACTCCGTCCTGGACAGTTTCAGCGACGACGATGACGAGGAAAATGATGATTAGGTAGTGGACTGTTGTTATAGACTGTTACATCCAGCTGAATTAGTTAATTGTGGACATTTTTTTTACTTTTAAGCGAATCCTTAACTTCCGACAGTATTTTATGAGTCAGTATTATTAGTTTCTCTATATGTGATTTTATTATGAGTTTGTGATTTTAATCAACAAAATGTGCCATAATTCTGAAACAGTCATGACAAGTGATTCATGTATTTGCATATCAGTGATCAGTATTTAGCTATTGGGAATTTTGTTTACATGCTTATTTTTTTGTTCCGTACGGGCCGTACTGGGGCTGTAACATGCTGTAATTCCTGATATTAAAAGTATAATTATATACCATGTGCTCGGAATGTATTGCAAAATGTGAACAAATCGTACCGCAAAAGGATGAAAAGGGGGGTCCATGTACCAGTGATTTTGACAGACACCCCATATTTTTAGAGCTTTAGACTTTTGATATGTTATCTGGTATATATTACTGCATACAATTTCGCACTGATATGTAGTGTTGCAGTTTTTTCCTATCTGGCCCCATATTTGGGCTAAATGGCTTGGACTATAAGTGTATTACACGGATATAAAGAGACAATGGACGAATGAAAACAGTATCCATGATTTGAATCTGTGGTTCCAGAATCAAGAGCCAAGGACCTCAGATGGGAACATCAAACAGGTCGGTCCAAACAAAAGGCAATGGGTCACAACAAAGACCAGAACTAGAAAGCACCTGAAAATGCAAAGCCCGTCCGTGTCCGCTTTGTATTCGGACGTCTTCTTCTTCTTCTTCCGTATGGTACACATGACAAAAAACAGCTGAAAACAATTTTTAAAAAAATTGATGATTTTAGGCGACCTTGACCTTTTCACCACAAAAGCAATAAATAGGCTTCAGTGACCCTATATGCAAATCCTGCTCAAATCTCAAGGCGATCGGATCGAAATCGATGATTTTGTGACCTTGACCTTTTCATCTCAAGACAATCGGCTTCTCGTGTTTTATTGGTGAACCAATTCAGTAACCCCGATATGCAAACACTGGTCAAATTTCAGGTCAATCCGATGAAAATTGACGATTTTATGCAACCTTGGCCTTTGACGGTTATATATATATATATTTTTTTTTTTTTTTTTAAACAATCGGCTTTGAGCTTTTGATTGGTGAACCAATTCAGTGACCCCAATATGCAAATTCTTAAAATTTCAGGTCAATTGGATGATAAGTGACGATTTTGTGACGTGGACGTTTGACCGTTTGACCAAATTATTAATTTGTCTTCTCCAGATTCTGATAATAAAGCTTTCTTGAAAATTTGATCACAAAAGCTCAGATGGTAAAAACGTTACAGCTCGGACAGACACACATAGGCCCAAGCGATTGCAAAGCCCCGTCTCTCGCTGCGCGGGGTACGAGCTGATTAGGCCGATACAGGTAAGAGCAGTTGTTACCACGCGCGCATGACATAAAAGCGGGGTAAAGTGATAAGCGGGGTATAAGCAATTGGTTCACTTTGTCTGTCTGTCTCATGATTGAGGAACAACTTACATTTTCATTGAATGTTAGATTTTGAACACGGATCAGAAAACAAACGTGTACATTTTTACAAACGTACATAGTTTAGTGGAAATTTGACTGAATTCCTCATGAATGCGCACGCGCAGAGAGGAGTGAGGTAATATTTTTACCTCCACCACCAAAGGTGGATGGAGGTCATGTTTTCACCCCTGTCTGTCTGTCTGTCCGTTTGTGAACAAGATGTCAAAAAGTTGTGGACGGATTCGGACAAAATTTGGCAGAGATGTACCGTATGTGACAAGGACGAAATGGTTAGATTTTGGTGAGGATCCGGATCCGGATCCGGCTACTAGAATTTTTCAGTGATTCTTCACCATTGGGAGATAGGGACAAAACGATACATAGCAGATCTCAAAAAGCTGTGGACGGATTTGGACGAAACTTGGTGGACAGGTTGGGTATGACAAGAACAAATAGCTTCCATTTTGGTGAAGATCTGAAGATGGATTCGGATATGAGAATTATTTAATTTATTTAAGTGACTTCACCATTCAGTGATACTGATAGGGATAAAACCATCATATAACAGGATATCTCAAAAAGTTTTGGATGGATTTGGACGAAACTTGTTGGGCCAGTTGGGTGTGTGACAAGGAAGAATTGTTTCACTTTTGGTGAAGATCTGAATATGGATTCAGATACGAGAATCGAGATCCGAATCCGGCTGGTTGAGTTTTTAAAGTGAGTTTTCACCATTGAGAGATAGGGCCAAAAACGATACATAGCAGGATATCTCAAAAAGTTGTGGATGGATGATTTTGATTAAATATGAGTCTATATTGTGATTTTTCTGGTCTACTCTGGGACACAAAACGTAAACTGTTCACCTGGCGGAGGTATGCTCTCTACTGAGTGCCTCTAGTTACGATATCTACCTGCCTGGCAGTCAAACAAAATTGAAAATCATTCCAAACAGGAAGCTTACTGTTTTTAAGGATGTCATAAAGGACACAAACAACAGGTATGAGTAACTAATGTAACGTGAGTTAGATGGGTTGGTGTAGTAGACGCTGCATCAAGCATCAACAGCGGTAAACTTCTGGGAAAAAAAATCCACAAGCTTTAAAATCTTTATTCTATTTCAATTTACTTAAATGATTGAACACGAGAACACAAATCTCCCTTTTAGCAATTCAAAAGCCCTTCCGTTTAGCAGTACTTGGACAAAACATTACAGCATTTTACGCACATCTCGACCAATCAAATGTTTTGCTTGCAGACCCCGCCCATGTCCTTGTTTCTTTATACTGCGGGGGGGGGGGGGTCATCACAAAGAAAGCATCAGTTAGCTCTAAAAATTAGAAACTGAAAATAAAACTATCTAGGGAGCTACACTCGTGGATGACGAACAACACTGTTTACTATGTCTAACTATGTCTCTCCGAAAAGACCGACTGGACAACCCTCCCATCTACTTTCTCAACAATCCTCTCCAAGAAGTTCTGTCACTCAAACTTTTGGGTCTCACTATCTGCCATGATCTTTCCTGGGAAAACCACATTTCCAAGCTGGCCTCCAAAGCCAGTCGCCGACTGGGCATCCTCCGTCGTGCGAAGTCCTTCCTTGGCACACCTGAGCTCCTCACCACATACAAGGCTTTCATCCGCAGCTCAATGGAATACTGCTCTCCCCTCTGGGCCGGTGCTCCTGCCTCACACCTAGCTCGGCTTCACGCTGTTGAAACCAAAGCTTTCAGAATCATTGGAATCTCCTGCGATGAAGCTAACTCCGAGGGCCTTTCACTCACTCACCGCAGGCAGGTTGGTGGTCTTTCTGTCTTCAACCGACTCCTCTCCGGTCTAGCTCCCCCAGCTCTCTCTGGGCTTTGTCCCCCTAATATTCCTACAGGTCGCACAAGATCTGCCTGCAACCCTCTTGTGGTTAAACTGCCAAAATCAAGACTCTCTGCTCACCTTCACTCCTTCATTCCTCTTTTCTCCCGCCTCTGGAACAAATTCCCCACTCCCTTCAATCCCACTCCTCCCTCCAGGTCTTAAAAACAGCTGTTCACCACCATCTCTTATCTTCCCCCATCCAAAACCTTGATCTTTTCTACCCCCGCTAATTCACCCCAGATACACTTTTTTTGAAATTCCAACTTCTTTCCTGGAAGTCCTTGCAGTGTCCATATGTTTTATACCTCTCCTACGTCCCCCCAAGCCCTCTCCCTCCCCCAGATCTCTCAATGTCCCTGCTCTCAAATGATGCGTTTGTGTCCTTCCACCTCTCTCCCCATCTTGTCTACCGCTCCCCTTATTATATGTTTTATGTGTCGGTTTGACTTTTTGTGTGATTAATGTTCGCTCTTTCACGAGTCTCGATCTTGTATACAAACCCCCCCCCCCCCCCCCAAAAAAAAAACACGTTATTCATATTTAAGTTACATGAATATGCAAAATGTAACTTTCTATCTGACCTAGAAAGTACTAAAAATATATAGAGCAAATGAGTCGGTCGCACGAGGGGTTGCGATCCTTTCGCAGTCATGGCATTTACCAAATATTTGGAGCTGACTACGTGTGGAGAGAGAGAGGTTGCCAAGACAAGGTGAGTTGGGTTGATGTCAAAGTCGCGTTTGGATGTGAAAAGGCAAACAAAATGAACGAAGCTGAATTGTTATTTTATCATCGTTTTCACGGCCCAGCACAAAAAGTCAATGAGCAACGTTTTCACCTGTTGATGTAGAAATGAGCGAGTTTTGCATACCAAATACAGTTTTAGGTACAGGTATGCAAGTCTTATCAAGCAAGGCCTTCTTTTCAGGACTTTCATGTCTGTCTGGATTTATATTTATATATATATATATACAAAACAAACAAATAAATAATTAGGCTATCACAAAATAATAAATCCGTTTAGTGTTCCTGTCTGAACCCTCAGACGCAGGGAATCCAGGGTCAAATGTCATATACTAGTTACATATGTCCTTGCATTTCATGTAAAAGTACATGTGATTTGTGTCCAAGCTCGACCAGGAGCCTGACGTCACTGATAAAAAAAAACATTTAATTAAAACGTTGTTGGCCCGATAAAGCAAGAAGGCAGAAAGAGTACCATCCAGGAAGTTCCATTTCACCAAAGAATACCGCCTGACCCTTTTGGGGTCGTGGTCCATCATAATGGGCTGTGAAGACCCCTTGCCCATCATTAGTACGTGCAGGGTGTTGGGGTACATTTGGAGTGCGATGATGATGGGACAACAGAGACAACTTAGGCCAAAATAGTCTTGTTAAAAACACCTGTGAAGGCCTTCGGCTCCATACTGCGGTCCACGTCGGACATCAGATCACGAGGCAGAATACTCAGATCAACAACGGTCAGTTTCCGCTACAACGACATGTCCAATCAGACGAAGCAAAGCAGGAACGACTCTCTATATAAACCTGGCCTTGTGCGCCATATTTCACCGACACCAGAATTCACTCCCTGAGGGAGCCGGTATTTACTCCTTTTGTTTGGAATTCCCTCGGCCTTTGTCAGCATCATGTCGGCAGTCTCAAATTCAGGCTTAGAATGAAAAACTAAGGTGTTGATTCCCTCTGCTTTTATGCAACCCCTGCGGAAATACAACAACAGGAAGCGATAATGGTGTCCTCCAAGAAAAATGTAACGATAGCTCGCCTACTCTTCGTGAAGAACACCGTGGGGTCTTTAACATCGACCAAACTAATGCCAGCAGACAGGAAGTCCACGTTAATATCCATCCGAGGGATTCGAACCCAAACTAGACAGATCAGAGATGAGTGCGCGTACCTCTCGGCCATCTTGCAAGCCGCCACTCATTACACAAGTTCTAATAAAAGGGACTGCCAATCACACAAGCATTCCTGACACAAAAAGTACAGTTTGCCAGCTATGTGTATCACGAAGGTATGAGGAGGCTGTGAAGAATTGGCGGCTATTCTGGACTGGGAATGTGAGAGGTGCGGGCAAACGCTAATATAGCCTGAGCTCAATGTGGATTGGGGGAATGGGTAGGGGTGGTGAGGAGAGGTTTGTTATTGGATTCCAAGCAATCAGGTCGCGCAGCAAGGTGAGGGCGGTGACACAGTTAGGGTTAGGCAAATAAATTAGAAAAAAAGGGGGGGATATTAGAAATGGCAGAAAGTTTCTCAAAAGTTTCCTGATATTAATGTACTTCAGTTAGCCTGTACCTTAGTTAGTTAAATGAACGTAGAGCAGCAACGAAGGCTGGAAAGGGTGGAAATGCGAATGGTTCGACGGATGTGCGGAGTATCGTTGAGAGAGAGGAAGACAAATGATGAATTGCGAAAGATGATGGGAATAGAGCCTGTGATTGATGCCGTGAAGAGGAACAGGTTGAGATGGTTTGGTCATGTGTTGAGGAAGGATGAAAGTGACTGGTTGAGAAGAGTGATGGAAATGAATGTAGAAGGAAGTAGAGGACGGGGAAGACCGAGAAAGACTTGGCTAAAGGTGGTGGAAGAAGAAATGCGGGCAAGGGGGTTAACAAGGGGAGATGCTTCAGAATCATTGGAATCTCCCGCGATGAAGCTATCTCTGAGGGTCTTTCACTCACTCACCGCAGGCAGGTTGGTGGTCTTTCTGTCTTCTACCGACTCCTCTCCGGCCTTGCTCCCCCAGCTCTCTCTGTGCTCTGTCCCCCAAATATTCCTACAGGTCGCACAAGATCTGCCAGCAACCCTCTGATGGTTAAACTGCCGAAATCTCGGCTCTCTGCTCACCTTCACTCTTTCATTCCTCTTTTCTCCCGCCTCTGGAACAAACTCCCACACTCCCTTCAATCCCACTCCTCCCTCCAGGTCTTTAAAACAGCTGTTCACCACCATCTCTTATCTTCCCCCATCCAAAACCTTGATCTTTTCTACCCCCGCTAATTCACCCCAGATCCACCTTGTTTGAAATTCCAACTTCTTTCCTGGAAGTCCTGGCAGTGTCCATATGGTTTATACCTCTCCCACCCTCCCCTTCCCATGCCTCCCCCCCAAAGCCCTCTCCCTCCCACAGGTCTCTCGATGTCTCCATGTCTCTCGGTCCCTGCTCTCAAATGTTGTGTTTGTGTCCTTCCCCCTCTCTCCCCATCTTGTCTACCGCTCCCGATGTTATATGTTTTATGTGCCGGTTTGTCTTTCTGTGTGATTAATGTTCGCTCTTTCACGAGCCTCGATCTTGTATACAAAAAAAAAAAAAAAAAAAATGCACAAAATAGGGCAAAATGGAGAAGATTGTCATGGGGCCCGACCCCCGCTCTAGCAGGGAAAATGGCCTTAAAATGCCTGTTGTTGTTGTTGTAGTTAGCCGAAAAAGAGCCCGGCAGGTTATATGCACATTCGCTTCTGAGTCGTCTAGCCGGGGTTTGAATCCCACCCAGCTATAAACTTCGTGAAGAGTAGGTGAGCTATCACCGGCACCCTCCTGCACCTTCACTCGAGTAATCTGTGTCGGAGTGACGACCTGTCCAAGATTGGTTCCAACTTTGAAATGTGTCCCAAATAGCCATTATATGCCTGAGAACGTCGTGAAGAGTATGGGCCACTGACACTATGATCCAGCCTCACAAGGTACATTACAAAGGGAAATCCAAGAAAAAAAACATAATCAAACTCTAGACCGCAACTCGGTAGAGCGCATACCTCCACCTGGTGAAGAGTTTACGTTTTGTATCCCACTGATAGGCCGGATCTGGATTCGGACCTGAACCAAAATGGAATCGGCTTATTCTTATGACCGACCCAACTCATACACCAAGTTTAGTCATAACTCGTCCACAACCTTTTGAAATTTTGAAATATCATGCTGTGTATCGATTTTGTCCCCAGACTCACTTTCAATCTCTCGATGATGCCGAAACACTTAAATGTTTTATTCTCGTATCTGGATCTTCGCCAAAATCGAATCAATGCGTCATTGCCACACACTCAACCTGTCCATCCGCCAAGTTTCGACCGAATCCGTCCATACCTTTTTGAGATGGCTCAGACAGAAGGACAGACAGACAAACGGGGGTGAAAACACGACCTCTGTTCACCTTTGTCGGTGGAGGTATTAAATAATACCCACAGCCAAATGGATCATTTGAAGCCGTTTGCAACAAAGTGATGAAGGATCCCCATGTCAGAGAGGAACAGCATGTTTCATGGAATTCTACAAAAATTGTCTTCTCACTACGTGTTTCAAAAGCCACCTAAACGGAGATGCACCTGAAACAGATGTTATCATTATTATTGAACACACCTCTGGAGGATTGAGTGCATGTACCACAATTAGCAAATGATATAATTCACCTGCCCTAAATGAGATTGGTGAGATGATGTAATAAGTTGTTATTACGCATCAATACCACCGAGGTGTTGTGAGTTCTGCTGACGAGTCGCGATGAAACCGGTCCGGCACCTGAGGGGGCGTGTTACATTTGGTATTCTCATGTACGTACTATGTGTGAATGTCTTTACAGCTGTGGAGGAACTCTGGGAAAGGCTTGAAACAGCAAAGGGCTTACCTTGTTGTTGTTGTTTCGGATGCAGCCTGTGACTGCTTGCCTACATCATTCTCTGGGGGTGCGGCTGTGCCTCTGACGCAGTGCCCCTCTGTCACCAGTAGGCTGGTACTCATTTTGCCAACCTCGGAGGGATGACAGGCTGAGTAAACCCACCTGATATTAATTCAACAGCACGATAGCAGCTCAAACACAAGACCCGAAGATCTTACGCCAGACACCTTGACCGTTATATATCTCATCACCAGGCTGGACTTACCTTGCGTAGCTTTATGCAACTTTCTTTGGCTAGAAGAGCATGGGAGGACTCGATTTATTTATTTAATCCTAGCCACCTGGGGTAATTGATTAGGTGAGAGCTAATCAGTTATTCTCACAAATTACGGATGAGAGATGTGATTGCATCATAAACGGTATATATCTATCTATATATATAAAAGAAAGCTTTTGTTTGTTTGTTTGTTTGTTTGTCTGCACGCACTAATCTCCTGAACGGTGAAAGATAGGAGGAAACCTCTAAAACAAAAAAATGTCGGGACGGGCCCCGGGAAGGTCATAGGCTAGGTAGCGAGGCCGGTCGAGGCCCACCTTGGCCAAGCTGGGCCCATTTTGCAATTAAAAGCTGAGCTGAATTATAGTAGTCAATCTTCTACGGCCGCGGGTAAAAGTTGAATTATGGCATAAAATTCATTCAAAAAGACCCAAAAATGTTGGGACGGGCCCCGGGAAGGTTATAGGCGAGGTGGCGAGGCCGGTCGAGGCCGCTTCGGCCGGGCTGGGCCCATTTCACAATTAAAAGCTGAGCTGAATTATAGTAGTCAATCTTCTACGGCCGCGGGTAAAAGCTGAATTATAGCAGTCAATCTTCTACGGCTGCGAGTAAAAGCTGAATTATAGTAGTAAATTCATTCAAAAAGAACTAAAAATGTCGGGACGGGCCCCGGGAAGGTTATAGGCTCGGTGGCGAGGCCGGTCGAGGCCCACCTTGGCCAGGCTGGGCCCATTTTGCAATTAAAAGCTGAGCTGAATTATAGTAGTCAATCTTCTACGGCTGCGAGTAAAAGCTGAATTATAGTAGTAAATTCATTCAAAAAGAACTAAAAATGTCGGGACGGGCCCCGGGAAGGTTGTAGGCTAGGTGGCGAGGCCGGTCGAGGCCGCTTCGGCCGGGCTGGATCCATTTCGCAATTAAAAGCTGAGCTGAATTACAGTAGTCAATCTTCTACGGCCACGAGTAAAAGCTGATTTATAGTAGTAAATTCATTCAAAAAGAACCCGGGCAACGCCGGGTGCTTTCGGCTTGTGTGTATATATATATATATATATATAATTTTATAAACAGGAATCAAATTCCTGCGAGGGGCTAAGTGTGAAAAAATCCTGACTCAACCCAGGACTCTAACCCAGGAACCTCATCACTTACCTGGTGACAGCCCACTGAGCTATTGAGTCTCCGGGATATCCTCAGAGATTTCTCTATATACATATATATTGAGGTGTTAATGTGCAACAAACAGAGCAAGGTGTATGCACTCAAAGTATAAAAAAGTGTTCAAAGAGTGTGCGAATCTGCATAACTGTTAGCAGAAAATGGACAAGAATTCCGGACGTGCACATGCTACACGGGCGGTTTGCAGTAAACTTTCACATCTTTTGGAATAATTGTACTCCAAGCATAAATGGTACATCTGAGCACTTCCTTCAACGTGTGCTGTGGCCCAGGGGTTAGATCTCACATTCCGTGACCATTCGTCCAATGCCTCCTTATATGCCTGTCCTTGTACAATTTAATAGGTGCGTACGCTCATCCGTGAGTCTCAGAAACAACACAACAAATGCCCCATATTGGATGGTAGTTGTGTTGTTGATCCGCATCAACATTTAAACAAGCATGAAGTGATAACAGCATGCCTTCAATTTCAGATTACGTTCCATGGAGTCCTTCAGAATAAGGTTGATTACTGCAGTGATTATGGCGTTGCCATGGTGAGCGTCACGTGCGGAAACAATGAAATATGAACAATCTCGCTGCCAATAACAATCGTTCGAGTACAGAAAACCAGGCAATAGGCGGTACTAAGTCGATGCTCAGAAACACCATGACGATCAGTTCTAATCAGGTAAAAATTGGTAAAACCCATAGAAGACTTGGTAAAACCCTATTTCAGAACCTTGCCTAAAATTACTTAGTTCATGGAAATACTATTCTTATACAGGAATATCTTTACTGTAATGGAAGCATAAATAAGATCAATATAAATAAATAAATATGAGTTCCTTACAAGGAACTTTTACACAAGAGGCCATTTTGACCAACAAAGCCCGTGCAATAGTTGCCAACCTATAGTTGATTGTCTGTGCTCTATCCTTTAAATGCTGAACCTCAAGCAAGTCTTTGGCATCACTCGACCGGAGTCAGATGTGAACGACAGACACTCCCAGACTCCGAGCGGACGCTCTAACCGTGATAACATGGGGTCAATGCTCCACATTCATTAGCCATTCCACTTTGTTTACCGGAAACGATGCTCGGTGGTTATCAAGATATATTCCGTGTCGGACATTTCCTTGGCATTGGACATAACATTATCCTGGAGGTTTCATAAAACATCAAATCCAATCCAATGTCCATATTCTTTTCCAGAGCATCAGTGGTACCTAAGTAGTCTCGACGCAGACAACACCCTGGGTAGAGCGTTAAACTCGTCTGTCATGAAGTCCGTCGTTCTCAACAGAACGTTGATCAGAGTATGGGCGTTGACTGTTTATCGGAAGAAACAGCTTCATTTTGCTTCTCACGGTGGTGAGCATACTTCGATCAATGTTCTGTCGATTCCCTCGAATGCATTTGGTGGGTGGACATTACCTTTCCCAACAGTAGTCAGGCCAGGAATATGAAAGTTGGCCCACATTCTGTTACGTAACAGCGTACCCTTTCATAAAAAGACACTGTGGGGTCTTTCATCGTTCACGGGTTCCATCAGTTACTGCAAGCAGATGGGACACCGAGCCCGACTCCGGTCCGAAGGATAGCATGCTCGATGATGGAACGACCTGCATGCAAAGTACCAATTCAAATTTATACTCGGGGCGCAGATCAACTCCAGACTATATGTCTCGAAGGTGAGTACGCTACCTCCGAGTTGAGAGACTTCACACTGAAAAGTAAAAAAATTAATGCGCATGGACAGCTGATGCAGCGATGACAAAGGTCATATGATCTTCCTACGGTGGTAAATACGCTCCAAAACCGAACGTGTCTGCCAAACCCGAGAAGCCCTAGGCTGCCTGGTTACCAACAAAACATGGCAACGGCCTTTCTCATTATCAACAAGGTCGACGGCGAATTATATAAATTGTCATCACGTCCGTCAATTTAGAGCAATCAAACCACTGCTGTTCAGGACTGGGGGACATTGTTCCAGAGAACATTGTCGAGCACTCAAACAAAGCGTGTACAGAATATGGATCTGACAATACCAAAGCAGACATAGTCCGGCATGTTTTGTATTTTTAGGGGGGTCTTTAACAAATCTCTCATTCATTTAAGGTACGGCTATCGGGAGGTCAATAGAAAATCCCCATGCTTCCCACCAACATCAAAGTTGAAAGATGGCATAAAGTTCAACCAGGATTGACCCACTCATATTTAAGTTTAAAAATGTTTTTTTCCCCATTTTGATGCCTGTGACCCTAAGTCACCACTCCTTGGGGCAAGAAGAATAAGAAGAAGACCACTCCTTTTGCACCTTCTGATGTATAGGGCTGCCGAAGCAGTTTCATTGGCTATTGGGCACAATACTGGATGGGTCGCCACTCCAACACAGGATACTCAAATGGTTCATTCTTCCCAATCAGCTGGTACTCATTTTGCCGACCGCGGAAGGATGACAAGCTGAGTCAACCCACCTGGTGTTGATTCAATGGTATGACAGCAGCTTGAATTTACAATAACGGTCTGACAGGGGCTTACGATTACAATAAAAACTAGAACAATGTGACTGCGTCGCCAATATGTATCCACACAGTCCCACAACGGGTAGATGCCCTCGTTCACCGTCCTAAAAAGAAACAAGTTTGATTTAAATCCCTTCTGCTGTTTTCAAGTATCACATTTTCACCACCAGCCATGACAGGTTTCACATCGATCGGTGAAGCGGTTTCAGAGAAGGGATTTTTTTAAATATCGGCTGCCAAACTGCCAAACCACGTGACCTACGACATCATCATTTTGAAACCATATGCAACAATGGTGTTAGATGCCATTTGTAAAATTTCGGCTGGTATACCACTTCACCTATGATGTCATCGTTATCATGCTTTTGTTGACAATGTGCCAAGTTTTAAATTTTTCCATTCAGCAGTTTCTGAGAAATAACTTTTTCAATTATTTGCATTTTATCCAAAATGGCTGCCGTACCACGTGACCTATGACATCGCAATTATAATAAAAACATTCTGCATGGGTGTCACTCCTACCCTGAAAGTTTCGTCTCAATTGGACATGTGGTTGCTGAGAAAAACGAGGTTTAACCCGTACGGATGGATGTACGGACGATCCAAAAATATAATGCCTCCGGCCACTTGTGGTAGGGGCATAAAAAGTTTTCAAAAAGTCATTCGTTTTTTTGAAAAAGTGTGATGATAATGACAAAGGTGATTAAACAAGGTAACAAATTTAGAAGAGAACGAAGGCATCTTTAGAATGACGAGTAAAAGTACCTGTACCCAGTAACGAGAAAAGTTTAAATTAATCTATTAATTTACTGTATATTACGAGTACACCTAAGCGGCAAGAAAGCTCATGTTATTATCCTCTCCGGGGTATATAGCTTACAGTAGATCTTGGCTTGGCTTGGGTGTGTTAGTCTGTGGTGAATGCGATAAGCGTATAATGCCTCAATAATGTCTGGTTTCCTCCCTTTTAGTTTAGTGTTAAACAGAAGTAGCAAATGTTTACAAAGGTAATGCACACTAAAACGCGGTTTATAATATAGTCAGGTTCACTATGTTTTTTCGTTCAAAATCATGGTAGATTAGCAAACCTATACATTTTTGGAAACGTTATTACATGGAAAATCTGAAAATCAATGTTTACATTTGCCAATTCCGACCAATTCGATTCGACCAATTCGACCAATCAACCACTTCCATTCGACCAATTCGACCATTCGACCAATCGCTTCGATCGACCATTCGACCATTCGACCAATTCGATCGATTCGATTCGATTCGATTCATCGAATTCGATTCGATCGACCATTCGACCAATTCGATTTGCCAATCAATTTGACCGACCTTTGCTTGTGTGGAACGGACTGTGAAAACGATGCGGACTATATTGTCGGATACGACACACAGGACAGTGATGACGAACTCTAAATGGCATATTCTGTAATCGTGTATGTTTGATGCCATTGACTGCCTGTGTATATTTTGTCATTGACTGCCTGTGTAGATGTGAAGTTATACTGACTGCATGTGTATATATGATTTTGCTGACTGCCTGTGTATGTTTGGTGATATGAATTATTGTGACACATTTTGATGTTATTAACTGCCTGTACAAAATGATAACATGTATTTGATTATGCAACTTATCGCGAATATAAAGACAGTATTTTGCAATTCAAAACCTTTGATTCGTGTCTTACCATTCCCCATAGCACTAATTTGATACTTTCATTGGATTCCTTGTCCCTGAAAATATAGGTTTAGTATATTTTTAAAAGTTTTTAGGGTAATTAGAGGCAGAAATAGAACAAAATATGTATTTTACAGTGGCCATTTTGAAAATCCAAAATGGCCGCCATACAGGTATCTCTCCAAATGTAAACATTGATTTTTAGTTTCCTTAGGCTATAACCTTTCCAAAAATGTATAGGTTTGCTAATCTACCATGATTTTGAACGAAATATAATTTATTGACATAGTGAACCTGACTATTACTTTTACCCCCGCCACTGAAGGTGGATGGAGGTTATGTTTTCACCCCTGTCTGTTAGTCTGTTTGTCTGTGGACAGGATATCTCAAAAGGTTGTGAACAGATTCGGATGAAATTTGGCAGAGACGTAGTGTATGTGACAAGGAGGAATTGTTTCAATTTTGGTGAAGATCTGAATCTGGATCCGGATTGGAGAATTTTTTTGTTTTTCAGTGATTCTTTACCATTGAGTGATAGTTCCAATATAAACGATATATAGCACGATATCTCAAAAAGTTGTGAATGACTGATTACAAAACTTGGTGGATGAGTTGGGTAGGTGACAAGAACAAGCGATTAGGTTTCCAGATCCGACCTGTTAGTGGATACAAAAGGTAAACTGTTCAGCCAGGTGGAGGTATGCTCTCTACCGAGGACCATTCTAGTTACTTCTGGTATGGGTGTCCCACGATTTGCCATGACAATACACGTTATCACGGCACGTTATCACGGCGTTATCCAGGTCTTTAAAACAGCTGTTCACCACCATCTCTTATCTTCCCCCATCCAAAGCCTTGATCTTTTCTACCCCCGCTAATTTCACCCCAAATCCACTTTTCTGAAATACCAACATCTGTCTTGGAAGTCCTTGGTGTCCTTGTGTTTTATACTTCTCCCACCCCCCCCCCCCTTCCCACGCCTCCTCCCCCCAAGCCCTCTCCCTCCCACACATCTCCCTGCTCTCAAATGTTATGTTTGTGTGCTTCCCCTTCTCTCCCCATCTTGTCTTCCGCTCCCTCTTTTTATATATTTTGTTTGTCTGGTTGATTTGTTTGTGAAATAAATGTTAGCTCTTTCACGAGCCTCGATTCAGTATACAAATTTTTTTTGTCCAAGGAGGAAAACACCCTTGAGGGGGTGACGGGGCAAGGGGACATTATTATCATTAATATTGTGGACCCCCTCACCCCTCCCCGCCAAGACGCCCCCTCGCCCCTCCCCTCCTAGACTCCTGCCTCACCCCTCCCCTCCAAATCTCCCCCATATCCCATCCCTTTCAAATCCCTCCCCTTGTCCCTTCCCTCCCAAACTCCCCCCTCACCCCTCCCCTTCAAATCTCCCCACCCTCATTGCTTCTCAATTTCCCCCCTCTCACTCCCCCTCCTCAAAGCGTCCTCCCCGCTTCTTCCCCCTTCAAACTCTCACCTCCATCTCCCCCAACCTTCTGCCTCGCTCTTCCCCCTCCTCAAATAACACCTCATTGTGGCTCACCCAATCACCATCAAACCTTTTGTCCGCCCCATCCTTCCCTTTCTCCGAGCTATTCTGAAATCTCTGACACACCTTCAACAGCTCTCCCTACCTCTTCCACCTCTTCCACATCTTACCCTACCCCTCTTCCCCCCTGTGCTGTATCTGATGCTCCCCCTTCCTCTTCATTAACGGTATGGACCTCAAACATCCGGGGCCTTCGTTCAAACTTAACTGATCTCTCCATACAGGTCGCTTCTGTCAAACCAGACGTGATCTGCTTAACAGAAACTTTCCTCCTTTATGATGTCTCTGATTCCATAGTATCTCTCCCGGGCTACTCCCTCCTCCGGTATGATAGACCTGAGCCTCGTCCTGGAGGCGGGGTTGCTATCTTTATCAAAAACTCTCTTCCTCACTCGCCCTGCACTGCACTCTCTCCACCTCACCCCCAGGAATACCTCTGGCTACGGCTTCCCCTTCGCTCCCACCTCTTGTTCATATGTGTGTTGTACCGTCCACCAAACAGTGATGACTCCATCTACATCTCGCTGTCTGATGATATGGACCAACTTCTATCTACTCATCCCAACTCTCTCTTCCTCATATGTGGTGATTTCAACTGTCATCATGCCAGTTGGCTGGGTGTGGGTACCTCTCTCACCAGCCATGGCTCCTCAGCAAAGGACTTCTGCGACTCACTGGGACTGACACAATCTGTCAATTTCCCGACCCGGATCTCAGTCAACGGAACATCTTCTCTTCTGGACTTGGTTATGACTAACTTCCCTGAAAATGTCTGCTGCTCTTCTTCTGCTCCGATCGGATCATCTGATCATGTCCTTGTTAAAGTGGACATCTCTCTGACCATCCGCAGGGAGCCTGCTCAGCATCGACGAGTCTGGCATTTCACTCAGGCCAACTGGCACGGTCTTCAAGCAGCCATCAATCATCTGGACTGGTCTCCCATCTCTACCACCTCTGACATCAACTCATCCTGGGAATTCTTCCAAAGTAAATTGCTCTCTCTCATGCACAGATTTATCCCATCTCGTCTTCAGTTGTCATACCCTTCCTCCCGTCCATGGTACACGGAATCTTGTGGTGAGGCTGTTGCCCAGAAACAACTTGCCTTCGTCTCCTGGAAAGCAAATCCAACGGAAGGAAATCTCATTTCCTTTCACAAAGCCCGAAACAAGTGTGTGTCCACCCTCAGGAGAGCCAGGAAACAATATCTCTCCGTTCTCAAGACCGAACTCTCTTATCTGTCTCCCTCTTCCAAATCCTGGTGGCGTCTGGTCAAATCCGTTTCTGGTGTTTGTTCCCCCTCCATCCCCTCCCTTACCTCAAACGGCTACACAGCTGACTCCGCACGTGAAAAAGCTGAATGCCTCAACTCTGTGTTTGTCTCTAAATCTTGTGTCCCAAACCCATCCCTCTCTGTACCCACCATACCCAGTCGTACCCTGCTGCTCCTGGACTCCGTGTCCTTTCCTCCTGACAAGGTGGAAAAGTTTCTGTCAACCCTCGACTCTGATTCTGCAACTGGACCCGACGGCATCAGCCCACGGGTCCTAAAATCCTGCTCTGCTGCTCTATCTCACCCTCTCTCTGTTCTCTTCACCCTCTCTTTTGCTCAAGGTCAACTGCCATCTGCTTGGAAATCAGCCAACATCACCGCTTTGCACAAAAAAGGTGCAAAAACAGATCCTAGCAACTACAGACCAATCAGCCTTCTCCCAATTATCAGCAAAGTCATGGAATCCATCATTGCTTCGGATATGAAATCTTTCCTCTTCTCCAATGGCTTGATCTCTGATCATCAATTTGGTTTCAGACCAGGTCACTCTACTCTGGACATGCTGCTTCTGCTGTCTCAACAATGGATGGAGGTCCTCAATGCCAAACAGGAAATTAGAGCTGTCTCCCTCGACATATCACGTGCCTTCGACACGGTCTGGCACCCCGCTCTGCTCACCAAACTCTCCTCCTTTGGTATCCATGGAAATCTCCACGCATGGCTGGCGGACTTCCTCTCTAGTCGTCGTCAACGTGTGGCCCTGAATGGGTTTCTCTCATCTCCTCTTCCTGTTCAGGCTGGAGTTCCCCAAGGCAGCGTTCTGGGCCCCGTGCTTTTTCTGGTCTTCATCAATGATCTCTCTGACTCTCTCGAAAATCCTCTCTATCTCTTTGCTGATGACTCCACTCTCTGCCGCTCCATTCCTCTTCCCTTAGATCGGCAGTCTGCTGCCTCCTCACTCTCTGAAGACCTGAACAAAATCACAGACTGGTCAAACAAGTGGAACATGTCTTTCAATCCTGACAAATCTCACACTCTTACTATGTCTCTCCGAAAAGATCGACTGGACAACCCTCCCATCTACTTTCTCAACAATCCTCTCCAAGAAGTTCTGTCGCTCAAGATTTTGGGTCTCACTATCTGCCATGATCTTTCTTGGGAAAACCACATTTCCAAGCTGGCCTCCAAAGCCAGTCGCCGACTGGGCATCCTCCGTCGTGCGAAGTCCTTCCTCGGCACACCTGAGCTCCTCACCACATACAAGGCTTTCATCCGCAGCTCAATGGAATACTGTTCTCCCCTATGGGCCGGTGCTCCTGCCTCACACCTAGCTCGGCTTCACGCTGTTGAAACCAAAGCTTTCAGAATTATTGGAATCTCCCGCGATGAAGCCATCTCTGAGGGCCTTTCACTCACTCACCGCAGGCAGGTCGGTGGTCTTTCTGTCTTCTACCGACTCCTCTCCGGCCTTGCACCCCCAGCTCTCTCTGTGCTCTGTCCCCCAAATATTCCTACAGGTCGCACAAGATCTGCCAGCAACCCTCTGATGGTTAAACTGCCGAAATCTCGGCTCTCTGCTCACCTTCACTCTTTCATTCCTCTTTTCTCCCGCCTCTGGAACAAACTCCCTCACTCCCTTCAATCCACTCCTCCCTCCAGGTCTTTAAAACAGCTGTTCACCACCATCTCTTATCTTCCCCCATCCAAAACCTTGATCTTTTCTACCCCCGCTAATTCACCCCAGATCCACCTTGTTTGAAATTCCAACTTCTTTCCTGGAAGTCCTGGCAGTGTCCATATGTTTTATACCTCTCCCACCGCCCCCTTCCCACGCCCCCCCCCCCCCTCAGATCTCTCGATGTCTCCATGTCTCTCGGTCCCTGCTCTCAAATGTTGTGTTTGTGTCCTTCCCCCTCTCTCCCCATCTTGTCTACCGCTCCCTATGTTATATGTTTTATGTGTCGGTTTGTCTTTCTGTGTGATTAATGTTCGCTCTTTCACGAGCCTCGATCTTGTATACAAAAAAAAAAAAAAATGAAGTAGCTACGTCTGTCCAGTGACCCTTAGCCCTCCTGTCAAATTTGGTAGATTGGATAAGTAACGACCGAATGACAGAACGACACCAATTTGAATATTTTAGTATGACGATTTCATGGACTTTAAGAGGTGAATTGAGTTGCACAGCTATTGGTTTCACTCAAAGCCAAAGCGCTAAGCTACATATACCGGCCACCGCAAAATGGTGGTTTGACAATCGTGTGATGGAGGTTGGATTTGTCTAAAAAGAGGGTAAAATATAACTATTTAAAATTGTGTGTTACTCATGAAGATCTGTATTAAATCTACTTTAATCCAGATGCTCATGTTCAGTTTAAATATTCGTGGAATAAAGTGACTGATTATATCACATCAAGAACGCTCACAAAATCCACCCATAACTTTGCCCTCAACATCGACGGTATCCCAGTATCCACCTGCCCTCACATCCGGAATCTTGGCGTCATCTTTGACCAAACCCTCTCCTTCGACAAATACACTAAACAGATCACAAAGTCAGCCTTCTTTCACCTGAAAAACATCGCCCGTCTCCGTCCATCCCTCTCCTCCACGGCTGCAGAAACCCTCATCCACGCCTTCATCACCTCCCGTCTGGACTACTGCAACAGCCTCCTCTATGGTTCACCCTGAATAATCACCAATAAACTCCAATACATTCAGAACTCTGCTGCCCGTCTACTCACCCATTCCCGGACCCGTGACCACATCACCCCCGTCCTTTACAAGCTTCACTGGCTCCCCATCCCCCAGAGAATCCAGTACAAAATCCTCCTCTTGACATACCTGGCCCTCCATAACCTGGCCCCATCCTACCTGGCTGACCTCCTCTCCAGACACACTCCCACCCGCAACCTCCGCTCTGCTGGTACCAACCTCCTGACCCCCTCCATCCGGACCAAATTCAGATCCTGGGGGGACAGGGCCTTCTCCATCGCTGCTCCCACCCTCTGGAACTCACTACCTCACACCATCAGAGACTCCTCCTCACTCACCACATTCAAAACATCACTAAAGACCCACCTGTTCAACACTGCATTCAACATTCAACCCACAGCATTTAACTCCTGACTATCTCTTCTCCTTCTCCCTCCTTTTGCTTTAAATATTTCCCTATTGATTCTTGTCTTTTTGCAATTGTGGTTTTCATGTATTGTTATGCATTATGTTTTCCACTCTGTCAAAGCGCCTTTGGGCTACTTGAAAAGCGCTATACAAAATAAATGAATTATTATTATTATTATTATTATTATTATTACTAGGGCATGCCCGTACTATATCTATATCTAAAATTATATCCCCCCCCTCTATTTACATGAAATGGTTTGGTCCAAAGCGAACGGCTTGCGAGTACGGTGACAATCCCCCCCCCTCTATTTACATGAAATGGTTTGGTCCAAAGCGAACGGCTTGCGAGTACGGTGACAATCCCCCCCCTCTATTTACATGAAATGGTTTGGTCCAAAGCGAACGGCTTGCGAGTACGGTGACAATCCCCCCCCTCTATTTACATGAAATGGTTTGGTCCAAAGCGAACGGCTTGCGGAGTTTGGTAAAGAAATCGCCATAGCATGCACAAACGCGCAGGAAAGCGAAAGAATCGCAAATTAGTTTTAATTAGTTTTAAAACATCGTTTAACGCCAACATAGCGGCAACATAGTTTGCCAACGTGAAATAAATGAATACGCTCTCAAATGTGCCGTCCGAGGCAGAGTCTGTTCGCCACGTTCGGCACACGTGATAGCTCGCTGCTCTCTGATTGGTTGAATCGTTTTTTGGACATAGCTCGGTAACTACTTCTCCGATTAATATGAAACCTTGAAAAGGCACATCCTCGGGTCCCCAGCAATATACCTGGCAAGTTTAAAGTATATCGGACCCGTGGTTGTCGAGAAACAGCGGTCACAGACATACATACATACATACACACAGAGATTACTGGAATTATAGATAGATTATTATTATTATTAAGAAAAGTGAAATGAAAATGCAAAATCACCGATCAGCAGCTTTTCAAACACAGCGGGGGAACCGGCAAGGCCCCCCGTAAATGGGAGACAGACAAACGCGCGCACACACACACACACACACACACACACACACACACACACACACACATACACACACACACCTCCTTTTATAGTATAGAGGAGCCACAGAACCACAAGGACAGGAGAGAATTCCAATAACGCTGCCTTGCAAACACCTTTTGTAGCAGGAGTCACAAACCACAGGTGTTGCACATGGCACTTAAAGAGTGCAGAACGATCCCACCTTATCACCAAATATGTCGGAGCCATTTTCCATTCTCGAGTAGCCTGTTCTAGCACTTCCAGGACTGCTCACTGTATATCGAGGTTGTTGATTGCATGCCGCCGCATGGCTCAGGCCGACTGTTCGGCCTGCTCAAGCCACTCTCCAAGCTGGTGATATTCCAACTGCTCATTCCGGACTCGCACACATCCACAGTTGCACATAACCAGTCTCTTTGACCAATCCTAGACCACGTATGTCCTGATACCAAGGAACAAAGCGACGCTGCGCAAGCCCAATCACATGCATCTCTCGACCTCGCCCACCCGGATGGTGCTGCCCCTCTCCTTTCAAGGCTCCACCTGGCATCTCTCTGCCGGTCTTTGTTCTCCAGAACTCTGTATTCACCCCACAGCCAGGTGCAGCCCAACAGATGACCTCACACATCACAGAACAATCGGCATGATCACACCTGGCTTGCATCGTCGGTAACCTGATACTACATCCTTCTTTCAATACAAGTCCAAATATTTAACTATTATAGGGGAAGGTGGTACAAAATGGACCCCTTGGGTCATATGGACCCCTTGGTATATTCCACCAGCAGCCGAGAATGGTAGGAGGTAGGAGGATACAAGGAGGAGGTAGGAGGATAGGAGGTAGGAGGATACAAATGGTAGGAGGTAGGAGGATACAAATGGTAGGAGGATACAAGCTGCTGCTGGTGGAATATACCAAGGGGTCCATATGACCCAAGGGGTCCATTTTGTACCACCTTCCCCTAACAATTATTCCTTATAATTACACTTACCAAATTATTTATACGCATTCATTAACAAAACTGAAAAATGTTCCACATCTAAATAGTACAACATCACATCAGCACCAGGAAGCATCTTTCATACATCCCATCTGTAATGGGAAACAACAACAAATGTGAAAAATCTCCGTTTTCGTAACAATCTAATAATGTCCGTGTCCTGCATACTTGGAAGTTCCTCCATGATGACCCATAAAAGGCTTAAATCCCTGGAAAATAAATAAATAAACCCACAAGATTTAACTAGTTTACTCCAAGGTATGGTAATGCTACACACCTGGTGGTTTTCCTTACATTACCTCCTGGAGTGGTATGTAAGAGGTAATTAGGAAGTACGCAACCCCACCTTCCCTCAAAAAGGAAAATCTTGGCATTTACGCAACACCAACTAGGTGAGGCCCAAAATCACATGCCGACTCATCGAGGACCTTCCAAACCATTACGTTTGTAGATGTTAAAGAGATTAAGTTAATTTTTTATTGTATACTCCGTCGAGGCTCATACAAGAGCTAACATAGAATATATAACAAGTGGAGCGGGATGCAAGAGGGGGAAAGAGAGGGAAGCACAACAACAGTAGGGAACAAGGACATCAGGAGACCCGTGGGAGAGAGACGGCTGGGGCGGGGCACACGGGATAAACAAGATGGACATTACAAGGACTTTAAGGAAAGAAAATGGAATTTGAAGTAGGTAGATTTGAGGTGGATTAATGGGGATACAAAAGATCAATGTTTTGGATGGGGGAAGATAAGAGATGGTGGTGAACAGCTGTTTTGAAGACCTGGAGGGTGGAGTGGGATTGAAGAGAGCGAGGGAGTTTGTTCCAGAGGCGGGAGAAAAGGGGAATGAAGGAGTGAAGGTGAGCAGAGAATCTTGATTTCGGCAGTTTAACCATCAGAGGGTGGCTGGCAGATCTTGAGCGAGCTGTAGGAATATTTGGGGGACAGAGCTGGGGGAGCAAGGCCGGAGAGGAGTCGGTAGAAGACGGAAAGACCACCTACCTGCCTGCGGTGAGTTAGTGAAAGGCCCTCAGAATGAGCGTCATCGCGGGAGATTCCAATGATTCTGAAAGCTTTGGTTTCTACAACGTGAAGCCGAGCCAGGTGTGAGGCAGAAGCACCAGCCCCGAAGGGAGAGCATTACTCTCTCAAACTCCATTAAATTTGATTAAATCGATGGTAATAATACAGTTAGGTGCAACAAGATAAATGATGGATTTGTAAAAAGTAAGGTAGAGGCATCATGGACAAAATGACCACCTAACGTTTCCTTGTACATCTTCCTCCATTAAATGTCTGAAAACAAACAACAGACGTGCAGAAAGTTTCTTGTCCTGGTGATGTAACTGCATGTCTGGAATTTCCAACAGCTTTAGAGTTTCCGTCTGCGATGATAAAGCTCGAATTGAATCTCTGCTCATCCATCCACTTCTCTGTTTGATTCGAAAAAGAAACTGGATGGTATTCTTCGAATACTTACCCTGTACAGTCAACTTGTTGCGAGCCAACGATTCTGTTTTTTAATGGGTTTTATTCTTTGATCCAATATGGCTGCCAGACCACGTGAGCGATGACATCATACATTTATATTCTCCAATATAATTGTTGCAAGGAACACGCTCAATAAATTTCAAACTGATCAGACTAAGCGTTGTCCCTGTCGAACTATGACGTCATAATTATAGCACCAATGACGTCATCGTCAACAACACCTATTCCCCATATGGAGTTCTTTACAATGAGCCACGTTTCAATTTTTCCATGGCTCTGTTTTGGAGATATGGAGGTGCAACGATTTTCGGTTTTACCAAGATGGCGCCTGTACCGCGACCTATGACGTCATGATTATCATTAAAATATTCTACAGGAGGAGGCGCACCTATGGTGAAAATTTCGTGTCCATCAGATTTTGCTGTTGAACTCAGATCACATCAATAGTGATCAGATCAGATCAACAGTTGCTGAAAAAAAAATTCATAATGATCGGATAAGTGTTGTACTTGTCGAATTATGACGTCATAACGAAGGCACCGATGACATCATCATCAACATATCTTATTCCCCATGGGGAGTAATTGACAATGAGCCAGGTCTCAATTTTTTTCCATGGGGTGGTTTCAGAGATATAGAGGTGCGAAGATTTTTTCCAAGATGACGCCTGTACCACGTGACCTATGACGTCATAATTATCATTTTGAAAATTCCACAGGAGGAGCCGCTCATATTCTGAAAATTCCGTACCAATCGGACTAACAGTTGCAGAGGCTTTTTTTTTTTCATACTGATCAGATCAAGCATTGTACTTGTCGAAATATGACGTCATAATTAAGGTACCAACAAGTCAGGAGACGACGATGGTTCACGAGCGAGCGGTATTCAATGACAAAGGACGGACTATAACCGAAACAGGCCCGGACTGGGGGCTCGGGGGCCCACGTGGCAGGTGTCGGCCCCCGACATGCGGTGTACATGCCTATTTACAAAGGGCCCAAATGCGCTGCGTGCGCAGGCCTTTAAGAGCCAGCTGTACATAATTGTGTGTGGTGCTGGCCTGGAAATGTCAAAACGAACGTTACTGAGCTTGAAATGATAGAAAATAATGTATAATCAGTTATGAGGTTAGTTAGCTACACAATACCAAAAATTCGGTTCGATTCCGACAACTTTGAAAATTTGACCTTTGTGACCTTCAAAAGTCAAAGGTCGAAGATTCTGAAATTTGTTGGAAAACTTGTATTTCATGATGTATGTGATAATATAAGATAATGTACGACATTTCACCCGATCAGGAAGCGAACAATGTCATAAAACCATCAAAAATCGACTTTTCTAAATTTCGTGACCTTGTGACCTTGACCTTGGGGCGAAAATTAAAAAATCGAGCTCCGTGGGGCTAGACACGTGACATTGGCGGAACCAAATATGAAAACCCCTGTCAGATTCCACCAACTCCCTCGGAGAAGATGTAGCTTGAACTCGATTACCCCCCAAAAAGACATCTTTTTCAGGCGTCGCTCCGCCCACAATGGGCGCAATACGCCCACTCTAGGCAGGACACAACTAGATCATGATATCAACCTCCCACCCAAGTTTCAGCAAGATCGGATGATATCATCAGGTAGTTATGCTGCGGACAGACAGACAGACAGACACACACCCATGACGAATATTGTAGTCACTCTGTTTGATAACTCGTGAAACAATTACATCATCATGAACACATCTTATTCCCGTGGGGAGTTCATTACAGTGAGCCATGTTTCAATTTTTTCCATGGAGCGGTTTCAGAGATATGGAGGTGCAACTTTTTTCGATTTTTCCAAGATGGCGCCTGTACCATGTGACTGATGACGTCATAATTTTTTTATTTTTTTTAAAGATTCTACAGGAGGAGGCGCTCATATTCTGAAAATTTTGTGTCCATCAGACTAAGTTGCAGAGGAATTTTTGTTTTCATACTGATCAGATCAAGTGTTGTACTTGTCAAATTATGACCTCATAATGAAGGCACCAGTGACATCATCATTAACATATCTTATTCCCAATGGGGAGTACTTGACAATCATAATTGTTTCAATTTTTTTCCATTGAGCGGTTTGGGAGATATAGAGGTGTAACGTTTTTCCAAGATGGCGTCCGTACCACGTGACCTATGACGTCATAATTATGAATAAAAATATTGTACAGGTGGAGACGCTTCTATGGTAAAATTTCGTGTCAATCGGACCAACGGTTGCCGAGATAATGATTTTTTAAAATGCAGACAAGCACACACGTACGCCACATGTTCGCACCCGAATGACTAATCCTGCTTTTCGCTTCGCGAGCACAGGGTAATGACTAATGACAGATGAATGATCCATATATCGACATTAAACTGCATTGGCTTCGAGAAGGGAGGGGCCAATGTCCATGTAGATGTTATTTACTCAATTGGCATGGATAAGGGAGGGGCCAATGTCCATGTAGATGTTATTTACTCAATTGGCATGGATAAGGGAGGGGCCAATGTCCAAGGAGATGGTATATACTCCATTGGCATGGATAAGGGAGGGGCCAATGTCCATGTAGATGTTATTTACTCAATTGGCATGGATAAGGGAGGGGCCAATGTTCATGTAGATGTTATTTACTCCATTGGCATGGATAAGGGAGGGACCGGTATCCGTGTAGATGTTATATATTGCATTGCCATGGATAAGGGAGGGACCAATGTCCATGTAGATGTTCTGTACTCCATTGGCTTGGATAAGGGAGGGGGCAATGTCCATATAGATGTTATATACTCCATCGGCATGCATAAGGGAGGGGCCAATGTCCATGTAGATGTTATATACTCCATCGGCATGCATAAGGAAGGGGCCAATGTCCATGTAGATGTTATATACTCCATCTGCATGCATAAGGAAGGGGCCAATGTCCATGTAGATGTTCTGTACTCCATTGGCTTGGATAAGGGAGGGGGCAATGTCCATATAGATGTTATATACTCCATCGGCATGCATAAGGGAGGGGCCAATGTCCATGTAGATGTTATATACTCCATCGGCATGCATAAGGAAGGGGCCAATGTCCATGTAGATGTTCTGTACTCCATTGGCTTGGATAAGGGAGGGACCGATGTTCATGTAGATGTTATTTACTCCATCGGCATGCATAAGGGAGGGGCCAATGTCCATGTAGATGTTATATATTGCATTGGCATGGATAAGGGAGGGACCGATGCCCGTGTAGATGTTATATATTGCATTGGCATGCATAAGGGAGGGACCGATGTTCATGCAGATGTTATTTACTCCATTGGCATGGATAAGGGAGGGACCGATGTCCGTGTAGATGTTATATATTGCATTGCCATGGATAAGGGAGGGACCGATGTCCGTGTGGATGTTATATATTGCATTGGCATGGATAAGGGAGGGACCGATGTTCATGTAGATGTTATTTACTCCATTGGCATGGATAAGGGAGGGGCCAATGTCCATGTAGATGTTCTGTACTCCATTGGCTTGGATAAGGGAGGGACCGATGTTCATGTAGATGTTATTTACTCCATCGGCATGCATAAGGGAGGGGCCAATGTCCATGTAGATGTTATATATTGCATTGGCATGGATAAGGGAGGGACCGATGCCCATGCAGATGTTATTTACTCCATTGGCATGGATAAGGGAGGGACCGATGTCCGTGTAGATGTTATATATTGCATTGCCATGGATAAGGGAGGGACCGATGTCCGTGTAGATGTTATATATTGCATTGGCAGGGATAAGGGAGGGACCGATGTTCGTGTAGATGTTATTTACTCCATTGGCATGGATAAGGGAGGCGCCGATGTCCATGTAGATGTTATATGTTGCATTGGCATGGATAAGGGAGGGACCGATGTCCTTGTAGATGTTATATATTGCATTGGCATGGATAAGGGAGGGACCGATGTTCGTGTAGATGTTATATATTGCATTGGCATGGATAAGGGAGACCGATGTTCATATAAATGTTATTTACTCCATTGGCATGGATAAGGGAGGGACCGGTGTCCGTGTAGATGTTATATATTGCATTGGCATGGATAAGGGAGACCGATGTTCATATAGATGTTATTTACTCCATTGTCATGGATAAGGGAGGGACCGGTGTCCGTGTAGATGTTATATATTGCATTGGCATGGATAAGGGAGGGACCAATGTCCGTGTAGATGTTATATATTGCATTGGCATGGATAAGGGAGGGACCGATGTCCGTGTAGATGTTATATATTGCATTGGCATGGATAAGGGAGGGACCGATGTCTGTGTAGATGTTATATATTGCATTGGCATGGATAAGGGAGGGACCAATGTCCGTGTAGATGTTATATATTGCATTGGCATGGATAAGGGAGGGACCAATGTCCGTGTAGATGTTATATATTGCATTGGCATGGATAAGGGAGGGACCGATGTTCGTGTAGATGTTATGTATTGCATTGGCATGGATAAGGGAGGGACCGACATTCGTGTAGATGTTATTTATTCCATTGACATGGATAAGGACGAGACCGATGTTCGTGCAGATGTTATTTACTCCATTGGCATGGATAAGGGAGGGACCGATGTTAGTGTATTTTACTGATTGATCAAGACGTGGTCTTTACATGAATCTTTACATTAAGTTCAATGGAGTCGATTACGTGACAGAGCAAATGAGAGAACACACATCGACCAGAACTACACATGACACGGCACACGCATGAAAAGAACAAACAAATCACCTTACACCCACAGTCTTCCCTGAAGCGCCGTTTCGACGCAGCGAGAGCGACGCAAGGAGGGACTGACGTCATGTTGGTTCGGACACCGATTGTGCGGACACGTCAATGTGTACATGTATGTTCGTGTCGGTAGTGCGAGCGCTCACCAGTTTCATTCCAGAGACGGTTATGGAGAGGCAAACAAATTGCAAGGGAAAAGTTCGCAAGCAGCAGCAGCAACAACAACAACAACAACAACAACAAAACCTAACGGTCAGCGAAATGAGTGAGACTCCCCGCACGTCACGTGACAGAAACGGGATATGATTCGGACATTGGGAACAAACAGAGCATGTTCGAAAACATCTCCGAGATAGACACACTCACCGAAAATGATTCCCGAAGGAACTCGCGGAACGTTATTTATTCCAATAAGTGCTCAGAAGTCGTCACGACGAAGCGAAGGTCCAACCGGGATAGACGATCGAACCTTCGGGTGAATGGATCCAAAAGGTGCTGTTCGGGATCACGTGGAGAAATGGAGCGGAAAGAGGAGAAGGAAGAGGGAACGTGAAGGTGGCGAGTGTGGGTTTGAAAAAGAGAGGGGAGAGACAAAGGGAGGAGGGCCGTGTGAAAAAGAAGGCGGGAATGGGAAGGGACTTGCAGTTCAAGAGGGAAACGCGGGGAGGGAGGGAGAGGGAAACGCGGGGAGGGAGGGAGAGGGAAACGCGGGAGGGAGGGAGAGGGAAACGCGGGGAAGGAGGGAGAGGGAAACGCGGGGAGGGAGGAGAGGGAAACGCGGGGAGGGAGGGAGAGGAAAACGCGGGGAGGGAGAGGGGAAACGCGGAGAGGGAGGGAGAGGAAAACGCGGGAGGGAGGGAGAGGAAAACGCGGGGAGGGAGAGGAAAACGCGGGGAGGGAGGGAGAGGAAAACGCAGGGAGGGAGAGGAAAACGCGGGGAGGGAGGGAGAGGAAAACGCGTAACGCGGGGAGGGAGGGAGAGGAAAACGCGGGGAGGGAGGGAGAGGAAAACGCGGGGAGGGAGGGAGAGGAAAACGCGGGGAGGGAGGGAGAGGAAAACGCGGAGAGGAGGGAGAGGAAAACGCGGGGAGGGAGGGAGAGGGAAACACGGGAGGGAGGGAGAGGGAAACGCGGGGAGGGAGGGAGAGGGAAACGCGGGGAGGAAGGGAGAGGGAAAACGCGGGGAGGGAGGGAGAGGGAAACGCGGGGAGGAGGGAGAGGGAAACGCGGGGAGGGAGGGAGAGGGAAACGCGGGAGGGAGGGAGAGGGAAACGCGGGGCGGGAGGAGAGGGAAACGCGGGGAGGGAGAGGGAAACGCGGAGAGGGAGGGAGAGGAAAACGCGGGGAGGGAGGGAGAGGAAAACGCGGGGAGGGAGGGAGAGGGGAAACGCGGGGAGGGAGGGAGAGGAAAACGCGGAGAGGGAGGGAGAGGAAAACGCGGAGAGGGAGGGAGAGGAAAACGCGGAGAGGGAGGGAGAGGGAAACGCGGGGAGGGAGGAGAGGGAAACGCGGGGAGGGAGGGAGAGGGAAGCGAGGGAGAGGGAAACGCGGAGAGGGAGGGAGAGGGAAACGCGGGGAGGAAGGGAGAGGGAAACGCGGGGGAGGAAGGGAGAGGGAAACGCGGGAGGGAGGGAGAGGGAAACGCGGGGAGGGAGGGAGAGGGAAACACTGGGAGGGAGAGGGAAACGCGGGGAGGAGGGAGAGGAAAACGCGGGGAGGGAGGGAGAGGAAAACGCGGGAGGAGGGAGAGGAAAACGCGGGGAGGAGGGCGAGGAAAACGCGGGGAGGGAGGGAGGGAGAGGAAACGCGGGGAGGGAGGGGGAGGAAACGCGCCGAGGGAGGGAGGAGAAAATGCAGGAGGGAGGGGAAAACGCAGCGGGGGGGGGGGGCGGGGAGGGAGAGGGAAATGCGGGAGGGAGAGGGAAATGCGGGGAGGGAGGGAGAGGGAAATGCGGGGAGGGAGGGAGAGGGAAATGCGGGGAGGGAGGGAGAGGGAAATGCGGAGAGGGAGGGAGAGGAAAATGCGGGAGGGAGGGAGAAGAAAAGGCAGGGAGGGAGGGTGGGGAAACGCAGGGGGGGGAGGGGAAACGCGGGGAGGTAGGGAGGAGGGAAATGCGGGGAGGGAGGGAGCGAGGGGAAATGCGGAGAGGGAGGGAGGGGGTGCGGAAACGCAGGAGGGAGGGAGAGGTAAACGCTTTAGAGCAAAACGCGGGGAGGGAGGGAGAGGAAAATGCAGGGAGGGGGGGGGGGTTGCAGGGAGGCCTACCTCTCTGGCCCCCCTAAGATCGAGCCCGCCCAGTGCTGATATGCGAGCTTGTAATAAAGACTCTTGTTTGTATCCACGCGTTGTGGCCTACCTCTCTGGCAATCGAGTCGTGTGTGCACAGCACCACACTGGTGCCCCGATTGGTTCAGCCGTTGCTGACCCCCGAACGCGCCATGGCTACCAACGCCGTCGCAATCAAACTCCCGGAGTTTTGGGAAGCGCAAGCCGACGTTTGGTTTGTGCAGGCCGAAGCTCAATTCCAACTCCGGGGCATCACGGCGGACGAGACCAGGTACTACCACGTGGTCGCCGCCCTCAGGCCCGGCACTGCCGCCCGCGTCGTGTCATCCTTCGGCGCCCGCCGGGCGACCACAAGTACGAGGCACTCAAACGTCTCCTCCTCGCCACGTTCGGGGTCACGGAGGTCGAACGTGCCGACCGCCTCCTGGAACTTCCCGCCCTCGGCGGACACACGACCAGCCGTCGGATGGATTTCATGCTGTCCCTGCTTGGAGACCAGCGCCCAGATTTCTTATTCCGAGCACTTTTTCCTATGCCAGCTACCTGTACAGTGGTTACAAAATAACGGAACCCGCGCCCTGGCTGGAGAGGCCGACAAGTATTTCGCGGCCTGCGACACGCGGTCGGTGTACGGTGCTGCCGTAGTGGATCCCGGCGCGGAGGCTACAGCGCTCCCTGCTTCCCTCGTGGCCGCTGCTACGCCCCGCCCACTACCGCCGCCGCCGCCGGCACGGCCGCCGCGGGGGCCACCGCCGCCGGCACGGCCGCCGCGGGGGCCACCGCCGCAAACCTGGTGCTACTACCATGCGAAGTTCGGCCGCAAGGCTAAAACGTGCCGCCCGCCGTGTTCTTTTGACGGGTCGGGAAACGACCGGGCCGGCGCTCACTTGCGGCCATGAGCGTCGGCCATTCCGGCAGCCTCCTGTTCATCACGGACACCTCGCCCGGGCGCCGTTTTCCTTGCGACACGGGAGCGCAGGTAAGCGTCCTCCCTGCCTCCGCGTCCGACAAGCAAGCCGCGGGCCGGGGCCCCGCTTTGCTTTCCGCCAACGGTACACCGATCCGCACATTCGGGAAGCGTTGCCTTTCACTGCGGTTCGGAGGGCAGCGCTTTCAATGGTCATTCGTCACCGGCAGCGTGCCAATGGCCCTGCTCGGCGCGGACTTCCTATGTGCGCATGGGCTGTTGGTCGACGTTAAGCGCAGACGTCTCGTCCAGGCCGAAACCTTCAGCTCGCTCGCCTGTTCGCTGAGCGGCTCGTTGAGCAGCTCACCGAGCGGCTTGCCAAGCGGCTTGCTGAAAGGTTCCGTCCCGGCGAGGTTAGTCTGTACTAGAGTCCCTGTATATAGAGAGTTGTGTCAACTCAAATTTGGACGCCATTTTGTGTCTAAGTGTGTCGGATTAGATATACATGTACATTCGCGATATGGGGTGATATATTCTAAACCTGCTAAAAAAAAATTTACTACACATATTTAGTCTTATTATTACATACAGGTGATATTTGTTTTGTCAAAAACTCAGCTATTGCCGTGAAAAAGAGCTGTGTGGTGATATTAAAAGTGGTATGGCAATGCATATTACAAGCCAACACTGCATATAAGAGCTAACATTATAAGTAAGACAAACCAATGCTGTCGTTCTCTGAATTTTAATAACTTTTAGAAAGGAGTGTGGGCATATCCAATATTTTTTAAAGGGTGCCGAGAGCAATTCCGGTGTAGGACTTCCAGCCGACATATAGTCTAACACACTTAAAACAAATTCTGTACGTGGTATTGCCATATTTCTATAGTGTACAACTTTAGTTTTATCGACATTTATATTCAATTTCCATTGTAATGATTTAACAAGCTGCAAGTCAGCTTCTGTCTCTGACATAAGGAAAACGTCATCGGCATCTAGTAAGATTGAAACGTTCATTTATTACTACACCCTTGCCCAGAACTCTGATGGATATTGCCTGATCGATAAATATGTTTCATAGCTGGCGACTTAATTAACACTTAATTTTCGACTGCACCAAGCCGTAATTAAACAGAGAAAAAACTTTAACAAAATACCTGCAGTGTGCACGGTTCGTCTAGTCGAACAGATATGGAAAAGCACAGATAAGACGTCGTATTCGCCATAACTTGTTTAATTTCGCCAGGAACACGATGAGGCCAACACAGTAAACATTCAGTACAAAACTTGGTTCATACATTCAGTACAGAACATGATTCATACATTCAGACGGTGAAGCTAGACACAAAATGGAGCCACGAAATCACGTGACCAGAAATCTCGGGTCAGTGCATGGCGCAACTCTCTTTATACAGGGACTCTAGTCTGTACGCTTCCAGCAGCCCTCACGGCCCTCACGCGACCCACCTTTTCAGCGGTGGCTGTCAAACACGGGGTGGAGCACCATATCCTCACGGTCGGGCCGCCGGTCTACGCCCGGGCACGCCGCCTCGACCCCACGAAGCTCGCCGTGGCGAAAGCAGAGTTCGCCACGCTGGAACGGCTGGGTATCGTAGGGCGCTCCAACAGCGCTTGGGCCTCTCCTCTGCACATTGTGCCGAAGCCCGGCGGCGGATGGCGGCCGTGCAGTGACTACCGCTGGCTCAATGATGCCACCACCACCGACCGCTAACCGGTCCCGCATATCCAAGACTTTTCCGCCCGGTTGGCAAACACGACCGTGTCCTCCAAGGTGGACCTCATCCGGGGCTAACACCAGGTCCCCATACAACCGGACGATGTCCCAAAGACGGCCGTCATCACCCCTTTCGGCCTCTTTGAGTTCCTGCGGCTGCCTTTTGGGTTGAAGAATGCGGCCCAGGCGTTCCATCGGCTCATGGACAGCGTCTTGCGCGACTTACCTTTCATCTATGTCTACCTGGACGACATCCTAGTCGTGAGCGCGTCCCGGGAGGAGCACCTGCTCCACCTCTGCACGCTTTTCGAACGCCTGGGCCAGCATGGCCTGATCATCAACCCGGCAAAGTGCCGCTTTGGCGTCGCCGCCATCGACTTCTTGGGGCACCGCATCACCAGACACGGGGCCGTCCCTTTACCGGCCAAGGTGGAGGCCGTCAAGAGTTTTCCGTGCCCCCACATGATCAAGGGGCTCCAGGAATTCCTGGGCATGGTCAATTTTTACCACTGCTTCGTGCCCCGCGTCGCCCAGCTCCTCCGCCCCCTGCACGAGGCCCTCCGGGGGAAGCCGGGTAAAGTTGACATCGCCTGGTCGGAGCCAATGGCCGCGGCGTTTGCGGGCGCAAAGCTGGCCTTGGCCAACGCCACCATGCTGGCGCACCCGGCGCCCGATGCACCGATCGCCCTCACCACCGACGCGTCGGACAACGCGGTGGGCGCGGTGCACGAGCAGTGGGTGCGTGGTGCTTGGCAGCCCCTGGCGTTTTTTAGCCGGCAGCTTCGCCCGCACGAACGCCGCTACAGCACCTTCGACCGCGAGCTGCTCGGGCTCCACCTGGCGGTCCGACACTTCCGCCATCTGCTCGAGGACCGCCCGTTCACGGCTTTCGTTGATCACAAGCCCCTTGTCTTCGTGATGGCCAAGGTCACCAAGCCATGGTCGGCCCGGCAGCAACGTCACCTCTCTGCCGTGTCCGAGTACACGACGGACATCCGTCACGTCGCGGGTAAAGACAACCCGGGTGGCGGATTGCCTTTCCCGGTCCGTCGCGCACGCGGTCCACCTCGGGATCGACTATGCCGGGATGGCAGAGGACCAGACCGCCGACCCCGGCGTCGAGGCCTTGCGGACCGCCGTCACGGGCCTCCGCGTCACCGAGGTGCCGTTCGACGTCGTGGGCGCGGCCCTCCTGTGTGACGTCTCCCTCGGCCGGCCTCGCCCCATCGTGCCCGCTGGCTGGCAGCGCCCGGTTTTTGACGCCATCCACGGCCTGTCCCACCCGGGCACGAAGGCCTCCCAGAAGCTCGTCGCGGCGAAGTTCGTCTGGCATGGCCTCAGGAAGGACGTCCGCGACTGGGCCAGGACGTGCCTCGCGTGCCAGCGCGCAAAGGTCCACCGCCACACCCAGGCCCCGTTGGCCCCGTTTACGGTGCCCGAGCGTCGGTTCGACCACGTCCACGTCGACTTGGTGGGACCTCTGCCCCCCTCGCGGGGGTTCACCTACCTCCTCACCATGGTGGACCGCACCAAACGGTGGCCGGAGGCCGTGCCATTGGCGGCGACGTCTGCGGCTGATGTGGTGCAAGCCTTCATCGCCACTTGGGTTGCCCGGTGCGGTGCCCCCTCGGACATCTTGTCCGACCGCGGCCCCCAGTTCACCTCGGAGCTCTGGGGCGCGGTGGCGCAAGGGCTCGGTGTCAAACTGCACTGCACCACGGCCTACCACCCCCAGGCCAACGGCCTGTGCGAGCGCTTTCATCGCTCGATGAAGGCCGCGCTCCGGGCCAGCCTCCGCGACGGCAGCTGGGCCGACAGGCTCCCCTGGGTCCTGCTGGGCCTCAGGACGGCGCCCAAGGACGACCTGCGCGCGTCCCCGGTGGAGCTGGTCTTCGGACAACCGCTGCGGGTACCGGGCGAATTTATCCCCGACTCCACGGCTCCTTGGTCCGCGGCGCAACAGTGCTCCACCCTGCAGGAGACCACCCGGAGGTTCGCCCCGGTGCCGACGGCACACCACGGTTGCCCGTCCTCCCACGTCGCCCCGGAGCTTCGCACGGCGGAGTACGTTTTCGTCCGGCACGACGCCCACCGGGCACCGCTACAGCCCCCGTACGACGGGCCCTTCCGCGTGCTGGAGACCGGGGACAAACATTTCACCGTGGACATCGGCGGTGCCCCGGATCGTATCTCCGTGGACCGCCTCAAGCCGGCCCATCTCGATCTGGACCACCCCCCGCAAGCAGCTCTCCCTCCGCGTCGAGGCCGCCCCCCGGCGGTCAGACCCCCGGCACCCCCCAGCCCCACCGTCTCGCTACCCCCCAGCCCTGCACGCATCGCCACGGGGTGTTTCGGCCGGGTCATCCGGCTTCCCCGCAAGCTCACCCTTCAGGTGCACGGGAATTCTGGGGGGGGCGCGTGTGGCGGGCACAAGGGTCAATAATCCGCGCACCAGTGGATGGCGCGAGCGTCCAGGCGGGGAACTGAAATACATGCCCCGCCTTTCGGCCGATCGGCCACGCCCGGGGGCAAGGCGTGGCCTCGGGACATATATGCGGGCTCTAAGCTCGAGCCCGCCCAGTGCTGATATGCGAGCTTGTAATAAAGACTTTTGTTTGTATCCACGCGTTGTGGCCTACCTCTCTGGCAATCGAGTCGTGTGTGTACAGCACCACAGAGGGAGTGATTTGTGGAATAGGGAAATGGGGAGGGAGGGAGGGAGGAGTTTGTGGAATAGGGAAACGGGGAGGGGTTTTTGGCAAAGGGAAACGGGGAGGGGTCTGTGGAAAAGGGAAACGGGAGGGGTTTGTGGAAGAGGAAAATGGGGAGGGGTTTGTGGAAGAGGGAACTGGGGAGGAGTTTGTGGAAGCGGGAAATGGGGAGGGAAATATAGTTATTTGCAAATAAAATAAAATAAAAAATATGCAAAACTTTAACTAATTGATCAACTACCCATGATAAATATAGTTTGATAAAAGTGACGTCATTGGTCACTGGTCTGGCAGCCATATTGGATTAATGAAAAAAAGGCTTGAAAAACACAGAACGGTTGGCTTGCACCAAGTCCTTCTCAAGACTGCATGGGGTAATTATTCTATGAATGCCATTTAGTTGTATATAAAATCATTCGATTTGAACTCGAGGTCAAAAAGGCATCAACAATTAGCAGCATTGCCGCGGCTATACTCCTCCAGAGTAGCCAATACAGATACAGTGCACACCTTCACAGTTTCTCTTGCACTTACGCACGGCAGGCACCCACCTGCACCAACACGAAACACAGACACTAGACGCTACAGTATTCCTCCCCCATTTGACCCTTCCCTTAGCGTTTGGGTCGCAGAGGCACCACTGCACTGCCCGGTGAGATAAGAGGGCGGTGGCCCTCGTTCTTTCTCTCCTCTTTCTGTTCTTATCTCCCTCTGCCGATGGTCTGATTTGGTACCCATGTTGTGTTTTGCTGGTAAGTAGGGCATTGGTTACATTCCGCCTTTTGTCCATTTCCTTTGCTGTACATATTGATGCACTCTTTAAGCTCGCAATTGCTTTGTACATTTTGACCCCCTCTTTGATCCGTTTACCCTTGCTGTACATTAAAGTCCTTGAGTTCCTCCCCCTTTGCATGATCCCACATTTCACATTTATCCTTGGTTTGTAAATAATAAATCCCTCTTGTTGAACTTCCTTTTCAATCTGGCCGTGTTTGTCTTTTCCTTCATTGGTTCAGCACTGTTTGCACATTAGGTTAGACTGGGAGGTTTTAACTCCTCACTTGATTGGCTCGTATTCAAATCTGGTATGCACCGGCGATAAAGCTCGGCTGCCCTAATTAAGATCCAATTAAGATAAGATTGGTGCATAATCAGGGGTGCATCCCCCGATTGAAAAGCCATGTGACTCAGGTAAACTGTGGTCAGACAGAGAACCCTGGGACCACGTGGTAGACCAATTGGTGTTCACTGTTGCCTAGCAACCAGCGTGACACAAGGTTATTAGTGATCGGTGGCCTGAAGCCCGGTAAGTCTGAGGGGAACCGAGGATCCCCCTCGAAGGAGATCTGAAACGAATGGCTGTAACAATATTTACATATTGTTACGTTTGTGGGGGGTAGGCAATACCTTAGTCCAGGTAGAATTTCATAGGTAGTGTGCTCTGACTGTCATGAAGAAGAAGAACCCCCATGTAATAAGTAGGAAATTTGTGTAGACCGTATGTATTGGAAGAGCGTATCATCGTTCCCATTACGAGGGGTGGGATATGTTAATTAGCTAGGGAATAATGGTAAAATCCCCTGTATGTAATGGCCTCTGTTATTTTTCCTCTGTTCCTTATGACACCAGCAGCACACACACATAGTAAGAAATCGCCCATTTATGGCACTAAATAAAAACCAACTGGAAACAGGACATTAAGCACTACCGCGGATAACATCGACCTGGTGAGCACACAGGCACAAAACGTCCGTGGGGCCATGCCCCGAAGAGCAGCGATTGGTCCGGGATTGATTGGCGCAAAAGACTGGTAAGAAGGGACTATGGGATTGGTGGAGACATCGTAGGATGACGTCAGAGCCTTGACGATAAAGGAGCGCTCTGGCCGATATATTCGGGCTCTTGATCGAAGGACATTCCCTGAGACACCACGGTTTTCTCTTCCTCTTGATTTCCTCGCATGTTCTGGGTTTGGTGGCGAGTGGTCATCTCGCCGACATTTTGCGCTCTAGGCTTTATTCTCTCCTCTTCATTTCCGCTCTCCTCTTCTTTGTCCTCTCGAGCCCTGGCTTTGACAACGAACGGTCGTGTCCTGACATCGCTCCTCTTCGTCTTCTCGTGGCTGGCACACATCGTCTGGCTTTGGTGTTGGTGTTGATGAATGAGATTGTGAGGACAAGCGTGGCTGGAAGAGCGAGCTGCACACCAAGGCCTGTTCACTTCGCGCACGAAGCCAGCCAGGAGTGAGCGGACCGCATGGCGAGGCCTTGTTCAAGCCCACTGGATTGCAGCCTGCAGTTTTCGCACGCAAGGACGTGGGGCCCGGGACGATTCCTGACGAGGTTCAAGAGCCGATTAGAGCTAAGTGCCACAAATCACACATTTATTTTCCAGTTATTTTTCCCATTGTTTGTATTTGAGTCTGTGTAACGTTTTTTGTACGTTTTACTTCTGTGTGGTTTGAGTTAATTTATCCAGGTGCAGAGAAGTCGGGTGGAAGCCGTCCAGGTAAGTTCGTCATCCTCCTTTCCCTCGCGTGTAACGAATACCATCATTTTGGATTGAACGCCTGGGAGTTTGGTCATCCATCTCGCCCTGCGGTGTTCACTACAGGGTAGTCACACGACAATATAACATGAAAGGCAAAATGATACCGCTTCAGGAATCAAACCTCTTGCACTTATATACTTATTTCCCGATGCAGAATGGAAATTGATATATATATATTGTTACGGAATCGGGCGACGGCACTCCCCTTAGCAAGGGGGGGGGGGGGGGTTAATCCCCTTGTCTTGTTAAGCTGGCCGTCTCCGTTCCTGGGGGTATGACGTCACGCCCGGTCAGCGCTGAATAGGGTATTAGGCCAATCCTTCCTATGACCTAAGTACCAGTGCCTTCCGGTATGCCAGGAAATACTCCCGCCCGAGCCGCAGCGTAATGGATAGATTGCGCCGAGCGAAGCGAACTGCGGCGCGAGCCGTTAACAATGACTAACCCGATTATAAGCGGTTCTGCCGAAATCACACCATAGGTACTCAATTGGGAAAAGACAAAGACGATTGGACGAGAATGAAACCAAAGTAAGGAGGAACAGGTATTTTTTTTTTATTATGTACAAAACCAAAGAAACCAAAAGAGAAAGGAACGAAAGTAATTTACAGTGAAGAGAAAGAAGACACAGCGCAAATCCTTATACAAGCTTAATTATGGAACCCCAGACAACACAGACAGCACAAACTCACGTACATGAATGGGGAATTGCAGGCAGGAATGAATGGCTGGAAAGAGAAGGTTCAGGTCCGTGCAGAACAGCAGGGCTGGAAGCGAGCAGCCGCCGACCCCCCACACCTGGGTTCACACGGCAGGGCTGCTCGAAACAGCGTGTCAGCACTTCACGCGACAGGGGCTGTTTGAAGCAGCCGAAGCAGTTTGAAGCATTCCGTAACAATATAAGCGTAGCTTCACGCGACAGGGGCTGTTTGAAGCAGCGTCTCGTAGCTTCATGCGGCAGGGGCTCTTTGAAGCAGCGTCTCGTAGCTTCACGCGGCAGGGGCTATTTGAAGCAGCGTCTCGTAGCTTCATGCGGCAGGGGCTCTTTGAAGCAGCGTCTCGTAGCTTCACGCGGCACGGGCGACTCTCTTGAACCTTCTTTGTCCAACTCCAAAAACCTTGCGCGTCTCTCAGTGCTCCTTTCTCATCCGCTTCTGAAGCTCATCTCCTGGTCGTGCCTTCTCCTTGCTCGTCGTCTGGGGGGGCCTCGCGCCAAGGGTTTTATAACCACCCCCGTGGAACTTTCTTGAACCTGCCAGATCTTTCTTACCATGCCCTCTCAAGCCATGCCCGCTGAGCCCTGTTTGGTCGGCAAGGGCTCGCTGACTCCACCTTTGATGATGAGGGCTCCCTGGCTCCACCTTTTATGACGAGGTGGGGCCACGCCCTTCTTCTCCGATCCTGGCCTCGTGGGCAATGGAGTTTTGGCGCGAAGAAAACAGCCCAACTGTTACTGGCAGCGAACGCTGCCTTGCAGAGAGGAGATGATTGGGGAAAATTGAAAGGGGAACTATCTTATTTGTTTGATGCAACATAGAGTCACTATTGGAAACACAGCCTTACCTGAAACACATAATAATGATATAACTACGAAAAGGGCCTATGATTCGCTACGTGTTGCAATGTGGACTAACTAAGGTGCAATTATTTCATTTAACAGCCAATTAAGGGGAAATGTACACAGGGGTTATTTATAAGGGAATTTACTACTAAATTTACATGTGAAGGTTCTAAAAACCGCAACAATATGTTTATATATATTGGGTCCCCGATCTCCGAGGAACTACACCAAGTTTAACGAGTGGCTGCATCATCCTTTGCAGCCTTGAAGAAGGAAATGAGGAGGACTTTTGTTCCATAATTTGTGTGTTGCACTCCTGAGTGAAATCCTGCAACAGCATAATGTACATTTCGGGTCCCAGACTTTTATTTATTTTTTGGCCATCTCTTCCCCTTCCACATTCTTCTTCCGCGTATCCCTCTGTTGTATCCCTACATCCTGCCGTTGATGTATTTCCATACTTTCCACTGTGCTCGGATATTTCTGGTATTACAAGCTGTTGTGGTATTTCACGAGCTCACCTGAGTTTCATTTCTTGTTCCCAACCTGCTACCTTGACAGCTCCATTGTCACTCTACTCCGTGCTCGTCTGATGGCTTGTTTGGTGACTTGTGCTGACTTCTCATCAGTCGATAGGGTGGTGCTTGGTCCTTGTAGTACCCAACGACAGAAGATGTAACGTTCTGGTGGCAAATGGTCACCTGCTGCATCTGTGAACGTTCCAGTAAATGTCCATTTCTTAACTTTGCTGATGTTTTTTTCTCAACATCGAAGCTGCATTATATAGGACGGCCATGTCTGTGTCCAGTCCATCATTGCTTTTTCCTAGCAGGTTTATTGTGGTCTTGATCGTCACATGTTTGCGGTCATTTACATGCTTCGGTTTGTTGAATTCCACACCAGGAATCTCACCCTGGATGATTTTCTTCAGTTGGTTGCGAGTGCACTACGCTGGGTTTGCGACGTTGTTTGCAGATCTGATGCTAGTGTATGCACCTTGCAGTTCGGACATGTTAGGTACATTACCATCCAGCAGTGGACATTCAACCAAACTAAGCAACTCAATCTCTGCTGCTACTTCAGTTGTTACACAAGATTGCATTTGTGATGGATCCGTTTTTCTGCGACCATGATTGGTGCCATATGTTGCCCAACATTTGTATATCTATACATATATCTGTGCAGTGTCTGTGTTGTGTTGTCCTGTGTTGTCACTGAACTACTCCCTCAAACTTTTGTGAAACCGTACCAAACCTCTGGTATGCACCTACCTCTCCCGGGTGTATGTCCTAAGGGTATTTTTTTTTTTCATTCCCAATTATTTATTATTTTTTTGGGAAAAAAATTTTTCAACTTGTCTTCAACTTCAATTGTTTATAAAATGTAATATCACGTATAGTACAAATACATTTGTGCAAAATAATTGTTTATATTATGATTGGTGTATAATGTAAACCATGACAAAACAGCAACTCAGGTACAGTCATTTATCTATATATCTACATATCTGGGCAGTGTCTGTTGTCACTGAACTACTCCCTGAAACTTTTGTTATCGTGGTTGTGAAGTGTTTTTAATAACGTGGTGGTGAGGTGTTTTGAATCACGTGGTGCTGAGGTGTTTCGAATTACGTGGTGGTGAGGTGTTTTTAATTATGTAGTGGTGACGTGTTTTTAATAACGTGGTGGTGAGGTGTTATGAATTATGTGGTGGTGAGGCGTTTTGAATTACGTGATGGTGAGGTGTTTTGAATTACGTGGTGGTGAGGTGTTTTGAATTACGTGATGGTGAGGTGTTTTGAATTACGTGGTGGTGAGGTGTTATGAATTATGTGGTGGTGAGGCGTTTTGAATTACGTGATGGTGAGGTGTTTTGAATTACGTGGTGGTGAGGTGTTTTGAATTATGTGGTGTGAGGTGTTTTGAATTACGTGGTGGTGAGGTGTTTTTAATTACGTGGTGGTGAGATGTTTTTAATTACGTGGTGGTGAGGTGTTTTGAATTACATGGTGGTGAGGTGTTTTGAATTACATGGTGGTGAGATGTTTTGATTTACGTGGTAGTGAGTTGTTTTTAATTTTGTTGTGGTGAGGTGCTTTTAATTACGTGGTGGTGAGATGTTTTTAATTACGTGGTGGTGAGGTGTTTTTAATAACGTGGTGGTGAGGTGTTTTTAATTACGTGGTGGTGAGATGTTTTTAATTACGTGGTGGTGAGGTGTTTTTAATTACGTGGTGGTGAGGTGTTTTTAATAACGTGGTGGTGAGGTGTTTTTAATTACGTGGTGGTGAGATGTTTTTAATTATGTGGTGGTGAGGTGTTTTTAATTACGTGGTGGTGAGGTGTTTTGAATTACATGGTGGTGAGGTGTTTTGATTTACGTGGTAGTGAGTTGTTTTTAATTTTGTTGTGGTGAGGTGTTTTTAATTACGTGGTGGTGAGGTGTTTTGAATTACATGGTGGTGAGGTGTTTTGATTTACGTGGTAGTGAGTTGTTTTTAATTTTGTTGTGGTGAGGTGTTTTTAATTACATGGTGGTGAGATGTTTTGATTTACGTGGTAGTGAGTTGTTTTTAATTTTGTTGTGGTGAGGTGTTTTTAATTACGTGGTGGTGAGATGTTTTTAATTACGTGGTGGTGAGATGTTTTTAATTACGTGGTGGTGAGGTGTTTTTAATTACGTGGTGGTGAGATGTTTTTAATTACGTGGTGGTGAGGTGTTTTTAATTACGTGGTGGTGAGGTGTTTTTAATTACATGGTGGTGAGGTGTTTTTAATAACGTGGTGGTGAGGTGTTTTTAATTACGTGGTGGTGAGATGTTTTTAATTACGTGGTGGTGAGGTGTTTTTAATAACGTGGTGGTGAGGTGTTTTTAATTACGTGGTGGTGAGGTGTTTTGAAATACATGGTGGTGCGATGTTTTGAATTACATGGTGGTGAGGTGTTTTGATTTACGTGGTAATGAGTTGTTTTTAATTTTGTTGTGGTGAGGTGTTTTTAATTATGTGGTGGTGAGGTGTTTTGAATTACATGGTGGTGAGATGTTTTGAATTACATGGTGGTGAGGTGTTTTGATTTATGTGGTGGTGAGGTGTTTTTAATTTCGTTGTGGTGAGGTGTTTTTAATTACATGGTGGTGTGGTGTAATAGTCCCAAACTTCCAGGCTGCACCTACCTCTTCCATATGTATGTGTTGAGTGCTTCTTTTTTGAATTTTCACCCTGCGCTCGCGAAGCGAAAGGCAGGGTTAAGCATTCGGGTACGTATGTGCGTCTTACGTACATACGTCGTATGTGCGTGCGTACGTGCGTGTCTGCATTTTAAAAATTCTTATTCTCGGCAACCGTTGGTCCGATTGACATGAAATTTTCACCATAGGAGGGCCTCCTCCTGTAGAATATTTTGGTTACTATTATGACGTCGCAGCTCACGTGGTACGGGCGCCATCTTGGAAAAAGCCAAAAAAATTGCACCTCTATATCTCAAAAACCGTTGCACATAAATAATTGAGACAGGTCTGATTGCAAAGAACTCTCCATGCGGAATAACGTATGTGAATGGTGACGTCGTAGGTGCCACCGTTATGACGTCATAATTCGACAAGTAAAAAACTTTATCCGATCAGGATGAAATTTCTTAAGCATCTTCTCGGTATAAATTGATGCAGAAATAAAATTATAATGACGTCGTCGGTCACGTGGTTCGGACGTCATATTGTTTTGAGTGAAAAGCCTGAAAAACCACTAAAATCAAATTTTCTCCAAAACGACTAAACAGATCGAGGCCAAACTTTGCAGCCAGAATCGCATACCCACGACGAACAAAAAAGTCAGCGAGCATGACATCATGCGCCACATGGTTTAGTTATAACGTTTTTAAGCATCAATTTTAAAACCTAGCTCCTCCCTCATTTTTGATCCTATCGAGGGCAAACTTCACAGATGTGTTCAGCATATCGGTCTGCTAAAATGACCTTTTGCAATTTTCGATAAGTCACATGGTTTGACAGATAGAAATAATTGAACGAAAATATTTTTTTAAATTATAACTCTTGGACCGCTTCATTGATCGACGTGAAACGTTACATTATAGTAGAGGTAATGAAGTGTAACATGTGTGCAAAATTTCAAGATTATTGGATGTATGGTCTGGAAGCCAGAAGTTGTTATTGCGTGAAGAAAAAGAGTCTTCTAGAGTGGACATGGAATTAATTATCACAATGCACATGACGAGCAGACAAAGTACGGAGCAACCTCCGTACTTTGTTTGCCCCCCCGCAGACAAAGTACGGGGTCAATTTGACCTCAAATAAAATTCTGATTTCAGATTTGTCGATCGCTGAGGTACATTAACACATGATAAATTTTTGCACACTCCTCCATGCAGAATTATTTCAGTTGTGCGATGTTTGAGGGGTTTCTTGCATGCACAGCTCGTTTCGAATCCACTCACAACATCTCGATGGGATTTAGATTGACCTTGGCCATTCCAGAACCCTCCATTTCTTTCTCTTCAGCCATTCCTTGGTGGATTTACTGGTATGTTTAGGGTCATTGTCACGTTGCAAGGTCCACCTTCGGTTGAGCTTCAACTTTCCGACAGATGGCCTCACATTATCCTCAAGCACCCTCTGGTACAATGAAGAATTCATAGTGGATTATATGATGGTGAGCTGCCCAGGCCCTGATGCAGCAAAGCTGCCCCAAACCATAATATTTCCACCACCATGCTTTACAGTTGGTATCAGGTTCTTGTGGTCAAATGCTGTCTTTGGTTTTCACCAAACATGTTTTCTGGTACTGTGGCCAAATAGCTCTACCTTTGACTCATCTGTCCAAAGCACATTGTTCCAGAAGTGCTGGTCTTTGCCTCAGTGTTCATTGGCAAACTTTAGTCTTGCCCTGATGTTCTTTCTGGACAGCAACGGTTTCCTCCTGGCACACCTCCCATGTAGATCAAATTTGTGCAGCCTCTTTCTAATTGTAGACTTGTGCACTTTGACATCAACAGTGGCAAGAGCTACCTGTAGGTCCCGTGATGACATTCTGGGGTTCTTAGAGACTTCTTTCATCATCTTGCGGTCTGCTCTCGGGCTGAACTTGCTGGGGCGGCCTGGCCTGAACAATTTGGCAGTTGTTTGGAATCTTCTCCACTTGTAGATGCTCTTCCAGACAGTCGAATGATTGATTTCAAATTGTTTGGAGATCTTTTAAAATCCCTTCCCAGACTCGTAGTCATCTATAACCTTCTTTCTGAAGGCCTCAGAGAGCTCTTTTGATCTCGGCATGGTGACGCCGCACACTTCAACAACAAAGAGCAAACCAAACTAAATGTCTGAGGTTTAAATAAGACAGGTTCCTCCGAGATCCTCTCCAACGATGTTCTAATCATTTGCACCTGAGCTGGTGCACCTGATTCTCATTTGAGGTATTTGAAGTAGTGATAAATGTAGGAGTGTACTTACTTTTTCCACATGCGAAATTTGCATTTATGTTCATTTAAATTATACAATGGACTACAAAATGTAAATGTTTCATGATATTTGTTATATTATATCACCTTTATCTATCAATATTGTTGAAATGAAGATCAAATAGCTGTATGTTGAAATATGTTGAAAAAGTCAAAACTTTACATGGGGTGTACTTACTTTTTCACGTGATTGTATATATATATATATATATTGCGGCGGTTTTGAGATTGGCACATTGAAGGCATTAAAGGTTAAAGGTTTGCCCCCCCCATAGATAGTCACACGAGCAACATATAGGTTCATTTGTAGTGTAGTTATGTCTTAGTATGTGTAAGAATAGGCCATTTCCCCTCTTATAGTGTATGCGGTTATGTAGCAATTCATACAATGGTCAATTTTTCAAATAGAATCTGGAAACGTGTGTTAATTCACTACCTTAGAACACATTGCAGTGAAAATAAGCTGTTTCCAATT